>NC_142026.1:2699319-2854319 GCF_982192425.1 Myodes glareolus | reverse complement strand
AATAGTAAGTGAGTTGTTCAATCTGGACAAGCAGGATACAAGGGTAAGCAACTGCTTAACCTTGTCAAGAAAGAGTAGGGCTGTCTTTTGAATATTCCTGCTTCTGAAAATAGTCTGTCAGATATTCTAGGCCTATAGTCAAAATTGGTTGCCCCAACATTACAAAGAGACTTTGGATGACTGTCCAGCTGTACAGCCAGCTGTTTCTATCACTTCTTATAACTTTTGGAAGTCATTTGCTTGCACTTCCTGATTACGCAAGTAAAGTTATTTTCCTTCTAAGGGCTTTTATGGGGTTAAGGACTAGATAGTCACAGTTACTAACCTCTCATACCTTAGCTAAGGCATATTAGTTATAAAACTTAGACTCTTCAGGATAGGACAAGTTTTGGAATTATCTCTGCTATTTGCCAATTACCTATAGCCTAGACATCTAAGTATGTGTTCCTTTCTTGATGTACTTGTTGGTTGTAGTTCCATTTTGTGTATGTTACTACCCTTTCATGCTCCTAGACAACACTTGATATTTGTTCTTATTGTAAATGCTTTTATGGTAGGATTAGAATCTTATTATTTAGACAAAACAGGGAACTATTGTAGGAATTCATTCTACCAACAGCTTTGGGGTACCGGCTTTAAGGTGTGGCTTCCTGTCTGTGAACATGATCTCTTAAAAGGAGAAAGAGAAGTCGTGTGTGCTTTCTTGGGTTATGAAGACCGGAGTTACATGGCATGAAGCAGCCTGTGTTCCCAGCTCACTTGATCCCCAATTCTGAGAGTCTGCTGTTCCCAGCACCCCTTTAATATGTGTGTGTGTGTGTGTGCGTGTGTGTATGTGTGTGTGTATCTTTGTGGTTCACACTACAAAAATCAAAACCCAAAAATTCCAGAAAGAACTGTAGTAACTCCAGTTCCAAGGGATCTGACACTCTCACACAGACATACATGCAGGCAAAACACCAATACACACAAAAATAAAATGAATAAAAAAGAAAATTCTCTCCAGAAAACTTGAAAGAAGAATTATTCCTCCCATAGACAGACCAATAAAATCCAATCACTATACATGGAGTGAGGACATATCTTTTCTCACACTCACAGTTCCTCTCTCCAGGGCCCACTGAAAGGTATAGTGGTAACTTTAGTGGCTTTTAACCCTTAACCAGTATCACCGTTTTTCCACCATATTTTTCCTTTCACAACACTGTGAGGTGGACATGATTGTGTTCATTTTTCCCAATGCCTCTGTTCTGATGAGTAAATTGAACCCAAGAAAATGACTTTTACTGGGGCCTTATAACCCAACTTTGTAAGCAAATATCTCAATGACATTATAAGATGATCTCGTAGAGGGTTTCAAAAGAACAATAAACTAGTAGCTCCCCATAAAGCAGGCTACAAACTGTGCATACTGGGACCCTAGGTTGACCATATCAAAACTGGTATGAAATAGGAATCCTTTCAATATCAGTGTTTCTATGTGCCTCTGTTTGCTCATTTGGCCAGTAGTCTGGTCTGATCTTTATAAACAGGCCTCCTAAGTCGATCTGTATACTTCTCCATGTGAAAGGAGATCTTAAGTTGACTAAACAAGACTCTCTTCTTGGCTACATGAAATAACCTCAATAATTTCTTAATACCTCTGACACTAAATGGCAGTCTTTCAGTGGTAGGAGCATCAGATCAGATATAGAAGATTCATCATTCATATATAAGACCCTTCCTTCTTTTTTTTTCCTTTTTAATTTGTTGAGAAATGGTTTTTCTGTATAGCCCTGGATGTCCTGGAACTCACTTTGTAGTCCAGGCTGGCCTCTGTCCTGCCAAGTGCCGGTATTAAAGTTGTGCACCACCACATACTGCCTACTGGTTATTTAAAATGGCCACATAAAGCTTAACTTATTTTTCATGTTCTTTTATGAATAGTAGGATCTTACTATGGAGTTCTGGCTGTCCTAGGACTCTCTATCTATATAGACTAGGATGGCCTCAATCTTACAGAAACCAGTCTGCCTATACTTTCCAAATGCCAGGATTAACCAGTCACCAGCTTTCTCCACAAGGAGTCTTCTCTCCAGCACTGTCACTATGAGAAAACCTACCATGGTAAAGTGGCATGCTGACCTCATGTGTCTCTTGTAATGCTTCCCCTGCCTTTCCAGAACTTCTTATGATGGGGCCATTTCAACACCTACTAAAGTTTAAAAAAACACAGGAGAGGAGCTAAATTGTGGTATATACAATAAGCTTCCAATTAAAGTGGCCTTGCAATTTGCTTTAGTTATTCCTTATAAATTGAGACTTATCTGAAACCATGTTAAACTAGAAATTTGTCTTTATATATCAGGTCAGGCATGACTTCACATATATAATCTTAGCACTCAGAAGGTTGATGCAGAAAACTGCAAATTTTTTTTCTGGGCAAATGGCAAGAACTAGTCTTGGAACTTAACAATCCCTAGCTGTTGTAGACAGACTTTTATTTCATTCATAGCAAACAGCTCTCTTGTCCCTCATAACAGTCAGAGGACTTCCTGATGAATGTATGCATACAGTCAATGTCAATTTATCAGCACTGTGAAACAGAGTCTTCTTGTTCTCAAACACCTTTCATTTGAATTTGTATTTAGCAACTAAGGAAATATACATCTACAACCAAGCACCAGGCTGAGCTCTGGGAATCCAATTGAAGAGAGGGAGGTCAGGATAAAAATAGAGAAATCAACAGAGACAGCTGGACCAAGCTCAAGGAAACACATGAACTCCAGACCAACAGCTGTGGAGTCTCACAGGACTGAACTAGGCCCTCCATATGTGGGAGGCAGTGGTGAAGCTTGAACTATCCTGGCAGCAGAACCAGGATGTATCCCTAGTCCATGACCTAACTTGTTGGAGCCCATTAACTATGGTGGGATGCCATGCTCAGTCTTAATGTAGTGGGGAGGGGCTTGG
The DNA here is from genome assembly GCF_982192425.1 of Myodes glareolus. Taxonomy (NCBI): domain Eukaryota; kingdom Metazoa; phylum Chordata; class Mammalia; order Rodentia; family Cricetidae; genus Myodes; species Myodes glareolus. The sequence continues at coordinate 2,851,367 of NC_142026.1, read as the reverse complement.
TCCTGCCCCAGCTTAATGTGTCAGACTCTGTTGACTCCCCATGGGAATCCTTACCCATTGGGAGGACTAGATGGAAGAGTGACTTAGGAGGAGTCGAGGAAGGGTGGGAGGGAGAACTGTAGTTGGAACGTAAAATGAAATTAAAAAAGAACATATATTCTTACATAAGTAATCTGTATTATTCTATTAAAATTTTTAAAAGATGCCTGTGAAACAAGTCACATGGATTAATACAACTTGAGTTGTAATACAGAAATCATTAGTAACATATATTAATAGGAATAAAATCACAATAGCCATTCATGATCATTATTTAATAAATCAACGTCATGTTAAATTTGATTACCTTTTGAAGTAAGGCACCAAGAGTTGCAACCCCATGGGACTGAATAAGATTGTCCTGGTTGATAGGATGCCTCTGAATAAAGTGTTTCACAATCAAGATAAATGTTGCAACTAGATTTTTCTCTAGTCTTGACTCTGTAAAAACAGGAAAACATCATTATCACAATCATTCTCATTAATTTGATATAACTGTATTTATGTCATAATACACATTGCAACAAAGAAGCAATCTAATTCAGAAGCTTGCTTCTAAGACTCATTTATACAATGAAATCAGAAAAAGCAACAACTGCTTACATTATAATTGTATCCATATGTAAATACTTCCTTTAGCATGATTTAACAATGTAGTAGGTTTTATTTCCACTAGAGCATAAACTTAAGATAATCAAAAATAAAATTATTATCTTCAGTGTTTTAACAAAAGTATTATAAATTTACTGAATGATGGCAGTTCAGTAGGGAAGCTACAAGAGCTATAAATAATTATTTATACCACTTAATTAAGTGGTATGGCATTTTATTTTCCAACTAATTCTCAACTTTCTAAATGACTAATTTAGGCTAATATAATTTAACTACCTGATGCCTTTGTGGAGGACAATGCCATACATTCCTGTTCAATCGGTGCTATTAATTCAGGAACTGTGTTGTCATTCATTACTTCAGAAGTCTGTCCTTCAATAAAGTGGCTTATTTGTTCCAGGATAGGAAAAAGTACATTTAACCCACCTATACAATTGATGATGTCCTGAAAACAAAATTAAAAATTTTTAATACTACAATAAAAACAATGGCTTAATTTAGTATCTACAGGATATATGAAGATATAGTTTGTTAATAAACTTTAAGACTAAGGTGAAAGAATATTTAAGCAGACAGTCTCAAAGATAACCAAAATGTACATTCAAAAGAGATCATTTCAGGCCATTTTTCTGTGCTTGTTTTATAGATTTTAGGAAGTTCAAACACAAGCAGCATATAATGCAACTCCAACAATGCTAAGAACAAGCAATTGTCACCACACAGTTATGCATCAAAAATAAAAGGGAGGAACTAGAAGTATGACTGAGTCTTCAAATTTTAATTAACAAAATTAGAATGGGTAAAGTAAGCTAAAATATGAAAAGTGCTGTATGCCTGACAGCGGATGTTATATGAAGTTACTATTATTAATCATTAAAACATTCAAACCTACACTGATGTGTTATTGTACCCTTATAATCCTAGTACAAGAAAGACTAGGGCAGGAACATTCTATATTCAAGAATAGCCTGGAAGGCAATAAGAGAGAAAGAGAGCAGAGAAGGAGAGAAGGGGAGGGAAGAGAAGCAGAAAGAGAAGGGAGGAGATTAACAAATCTCACATTTCATATGATTATTTGTTACAACTGCAGCTAAAGATACTTATTCAGCAAAACCTCCCAACACCAAATTCTTTATGTTGTATCTGAGTCTTTAAGAGCTATTCATATACTACATCCCTGCCACTTTTTTTTATTTTGCATATTTTTAAATGATCTAAAATTTATTTTACCCGTTAAATAAAAAGATAAAAAGTGTGTGTTGAGGGAAAAATGTACTGATTTTAAAGAACTCTTTGTGTAGTAGAAACTGAACCTTTTGGACGGCAAATATTTTCCTTCTTGGGTGTGTGTGTGTGTGTGTGTGTGTGTGTGTGTGAGAGAGAGAGAGAGAGAGAGAGAGAGAGAGAGAGAGAGAGAAGGGGGGAGGGAGGGAGGGGCGGGGGGAGATTAGATTTTACTTAAGCACAAATGTCATAACTGGTTTTCTCTTAATAATTCTGTTCCCGTTTTGCTTCCTACATTAGACAAAATGTTTGATTAGTTGATTTGTATAGCTACAATACAAAGTATTAAAGACTGATTTTCAGATGTGCACAGCATACCTGAGAAAATTAAGTTTCTACACATAGCATGCAGAACTAGTCTTTTAAAGCCAATATTATAAGGTAAGCAAAAGTTAAACTATGCAACTTATATATGAATACATGCAATAGCATTTTTAAGCTGGCTAAGTTGATGGCAAAGTTTACAAAGGTAAGTAAGTTTCAATAGTCATTCAACTACTATAACTATTCATCCTTCTGAATATAAATCTGAATAACATTTAATTAATTAATTAACTGGGATTTTTGTTTTATTTTGGAGACAGAGTCTCAATAAATAGCCTTGGTCATTCTAAAATGCCTATAAAGAGCAGGCTGAACACAAACTCAAAGAGATCTGTCTTGCGCTGCCTCCTGAGTGCTGGGATTAAAGGCATGCATCACTATGTCCAGTGTTACATAAAATTTTAAAAGATAAAACCTGGGACATCTCACTGAGCAGGTTGGATGGCTCAGTGGATAAGAGTTCTTATTTTGCAAGCATGAGAACCTAAGGTCTGAATACAAATTCCAAACACCCATGTAAAACTCAGAGCATGACTGCCTGAAAACTGTAGCACAAGAACAGAGACACGGTGATCCTGAGAGCTCACTGACTAAGGTAGGCCTAAAAGGCAAGACTTCAGTCCAATCCATGCAACTAGTGAAGATGAATAGATTTCTAACAGCATATACATGCATGCACCTCCCCTGGCCCCCTCCTCATCATTCAGGGCCTAGGAAGTTGGTTCAGTAGTAAAGCAGTTGCCCAGAATACAAAATGGCCTAGATCCAGTTTGTAACATTGAAAAAAAAAAGATTCAAATTCAAATTAAATTAAATTGGTGTAGGAGGTTCTTCTGTCTATGTGTTGCTTTCATTGGTTGAATAAAGAAACTGCCTTGTCCTTTTGATAGGGCAGCACTTAGATAGGCGAAGTAGATAGAACAGAATGCTGGGAAGAGGGGCAGAGTGGCACACACCATGAAGCTCCTGCCTGAGACTGACGCTGGTTAGAATCTTTCCTGGTAAGCCATGACCTCGTGGTGCTACACAGATTATTAAAAATGGGTTGAATCAAGATGTAAGAGTTAGCCATAAGAGGCTAGAGCTAATAGGCCAGGCAGTGTTTAAATGTATACAGTTTCTGTATGATTATTTTGGGTGTAAGCTAGCGGGGTGGCCGGGACAAACAAGAGGCCCACTCCCTACTACATTAAATTATATTAGGTTGCCTATAATATATTAGTATTAACTTACTTTAATGTCCCAATTCACTACTTTGTTTCCTGTTAATCTTCCATGCAAACAATTAGTAGACAAGTCAAGGCAAATTGAATTTTTGCAAGCCTAAGAACAAAGGAAAAAAACAGCATCTTAGTGAAATTAGAACAAAACATAACTTTAATTACATAGAGTGTTTCATCATAATTTTAAAAGTACACAATAAAATCAATAACTTGCCTAGCATTTGCCTTTTACTGCTCTCTCTCTCTCTCTCTCTCTCTCTCTCTCTCTCTCTTTCTCTGTGTGTGTGTGTTTTTGTGTGTGTGTGTGAGCGCATGCACACACACACATCTGTGTGGGGCATACAATCGGGTCTATGTCTGTGGAGGTCAAATGTACTCATCACATCTTGGATGTCTTTAATCACTCTCTACCTTCTTCTTTGAGACAGTCTCTCTCACTGGATCTAGAGATCACCAATTAGCTATACTACTGACAAGCAATCTCTTTACTTGTCAAGGACCCTCCATTGGGGTTAGAGGCACACATATGGGTGTTTGGGGGTCCAAACTTATATTTAGACATCAAATACTTTACCTACTGAGACATCTCAAGTTATTAAAGTCTCAAAAAAAAGTCAGAGACTAAATCTAAATTCTAAAGCACTTATTTATCAAAAGTATGTCACTGCTTTCAGTTCTTGGCACAAAGACAAGACTGAATTTTTAAAAAAAGATGACTAAACATCTGCGACAAATAAGGACAAGAATGAGAAACAGTTGACTAGTGAAGAGTTTTCAAAGTACCACTTAACAAATTAGCATTTATTAATACTTGAGTTATTTTTTAATAGTGTTCAAAAAGCTGGTGAAAGACATTAAACCAACTAGAATCTACTCTTACAGTATGATTTTTAAAGCTGTCATTAGTCTCCAAAAAGGATATGAAGAATGCAAGAGCTCCACGAACTCACTCTAAAGACGTGCATCATTATGTACACCGTTTTAGAGGAACACAACTTCAATAAACTAATTTGTCTATATATTAATTACATTTCTTGGGGGAAAATAAGACAATAACTAATATTTAATAGTATAGATTTTTAAAAAATTATCTGTCACAAGTTGGACAGTGGTGGTGCACACCTTTAGTCCCAGAACTCAGGAGGCAGAAACAGGCAGATCTCTGTGAGTTTGAGGTTAGTCTGTTCTACAGAGTGAGTTGCAGGACAGCCAGAACTGCAAGGAGAAAACCTGTCTCAAAAAACAAGAACAAAGCAAAGAAACAAACAAAAAAGCAGTCACAAAAATATAATCTTAGTAACACTAAATTAAAAATTATTTTGTAAAAAGATGACAACCATAATAATAAAAACCAGATGCCCGGCCGGCCTTTAATCCCAGCACTCAGGAGGCAGAGGCAGGTGAATCCCTTTAAGTTCGAGGCCAGACTGGTCTACAAGAGCTAGTTCCAGGACAGCTAGGACTATTACACAGGGAAACCCTGTCTTGAAAAACCAAAAACCAAAACAAAACAAAAGAATATATTAATCAGTATACTATTTGGATTAGATCCAATGATTTCCTAGTTATCTGTGCTACATACTAGAGACTAAATAGGAGAGTAAAGACTAGAAGTTGCCAGTTAAGAAGGTTATTATGGTTTGGTAAATAAACATACTGTTGGAGAAAGTACATGGATCCTGACTGGACCAAAACTAATTTTTGGTAATAAGTATTTTAGGCAAAATTGAAAACTGATTATATACTCACTAATGTAAGTAACTGTAAAACCACCCAGGGACAAAGTTTTATAGCTATAGCAAGACGCTCTTACAAATGACCTGAGAAAGGTCATCAAATACAACAAAATGTTAACAATTGGCTAATTTAGGATTATTATACTATTATCTTTTTTAATAACTTCTAAGGTTTGAAATTTATTAACATACAAAGCTGACAGAACATAGAATCTTATTTTATTATGTCAGATGTAACAAATAATAGTATGATCATGTACCAGGTTGCTAAACTAGAACAGGATGCTCTATATTATCTCACAATAAAAGTACTTTCTGTGTCAATGGAACATCAAATATGATGGAGACTGTTTGTGACACTTCTCTGCTTTCTTCCTCCCAATTCTATCTTAGGTCTTTTTTCCTTCAGTTTTAGTTCCAATTTATTTTTGATAACTAGGTCTTTGAAGGAAAATAACTAGACATGGCAGGTATGCCAAAAGGTTTTTCTGTCCTTTAGAAAACATCTCTTCTTCCCTCAACATCACATCTTAAAAAGTGAACCAAGGTTTGAGTATGACTGTTTTACCTCTTTCTTCATATAACTAGAGAAATACAAATTTAAAAGGTTTCTTTCACTAAAACCAACTCAGACAAACTCCTGAAACTAGTTCAATTCACACTAGTAGAATGACACAGCACCTGAACTCTAGTTGAGGAATTCTGCCTCAACTTTTGTTGCTTACCAGCTTACTTTAAAAAACAAAAACAAAACAAAAAACAATTTTTTAAACAACATGATGGAAGCCCCTCCTCAATTGCCAACTGAAATGACAAAAGGAATAAAATGATGAATTCAAGCAGTTACAAATATGGACAATCTATGCATTTACTCTTACCTTTGCTGTGTACTGAAGGAGGATGTTACTTGGCAGGCTGGCCATATCATAGTCTTGACACTTCCAAGGGCTTAAGCAATTTGGACCTGAAAATGAGTTACATACACACACCATACATACGTGGTATCCTTAGTTCTATGTGACCAGAATAAAATTTAAAATCAAGATGCTTCTAACTACTCAAATAACATAGCTCAAACATGCTGTGTAACATGTACTTTAGTTTTATGTCATCTGTACATTTTTCCAAAACCTAAAAAATTTAGGGAGATGGTTAATCTCTGCTGTAGAAAGGACATTGGATGTAGCATTATGAAAATATTATAAAATACAAAAACTGTATTTGCTTTATTAAATGTAAATAAATTCAAAAGAATAAAATATAAAAACATTAAAAATATGATAATGAGCATGGAGGCACACAACTTTAATCCTAGCACTCAGAAGGCAGAAGCAAGCAGATCTCTGTAAATTCAAGGCTAGCCAGGGCTATCTGATAGGACTCTATCCTAAAAAAAAAAAAAAAAAAAGAAAGAAAGAAAAAAATTCAATCTGAACAGAAAGCAGAGAAATGAAAAGTAGGTAACAGTTCAAGTACTGTAAATAGGTAACAGTGGTCAATTTCATTTGCAACTAAAATGTAAGCTAAAACAAGGTTTCATCAGACATATAATGAAAGAAAAACATGAATGTGTATGGGGGGGAATATGTGCACATGTGTTTAAGTACATGTGCTCATGAGGCCAAAGAAAGATATTTACTGTCTTCCTCTATCTTTCTCCTCCTTTGCCTCTGCTTACTAAGCATAACCCAATGTGTGTCAAAAGTGCAGCCACCTTATTTTTTTAAATAGGTCTTTTATTTTACCTGAAGTTCATCATTTTAGCTAGGGTGGCTGGCCCAAAAGCTCCTAGGACCCACTGAGCAGGATATTTTATGAAAAACAAGCTACACTGCAGAATTATGTCCATGACTCTTAAAATATTTAAATTTCAAATATTCTGATAGACTACAACTATAAAACTGTATGTTAGAATTATATAGTAATTACTATATTATATTAAAAATCACAGTCAAAAGGGGAAAAAAAGCCAAGAACATTTATAATGCTATCCAAGATTACCTAAGTGTCCTGCCATCAGAAATTCTTCAGGTATATTAACACATGAATTATAAAAAAGTGACTTATAAAAAAGTTCTGTAATAAGACTCATGATTTTGGAATTAGTTATATCATTTATATTGATAGGCTTATATTTGATTTCATTGACTCATTAACATCTGTCAAAAGAACCAACAGTGTTACAGACAGAACTGAATGACCTTAAAATTCACTTTAAAAACATAATTTCCAATATGACTGTATTGTAATTAGAGTCCTTAAATAAAAAACCGAAGTTAAATGATATCATAAGAATAGGGTTCTAATCTGACAGGGTCCCTTATAAGAAAAGGAAGAGACACTGTAGAGATCTGATCTTTTTCTCTGCCCAAATACATGTAGAGGAAAGATCAAATTGAGATTACAGTAAGAAGACACAAAACCAAGAGAAGCCTCACTAGAAAACAATATTCATATTACCTTAATCCTGGAAAATGAATTCTGGTGATTGAAGATGCAGGCTGTAGTAACTTGTTATGGTGATCCCAGGAGACTAACATAGGCAGTAGTTTCAATAATTAAGAAATTTAAGTATTTCCCAAAATGGGGCTAGAAAGATGGCTCAGTGGTTAAGAGTGCTTACTGCTCTTGCACAGGATCTGGGTTAGGTTCTCTGCACACTTACCAAGTAGTTCCCAATTGCCTTTAACTCCATTTCTAGGAGATCTGATTCCCTCTGGCCTGTCAGGACACATGCACACACATGGTGCACATGAACCGACAAAGATGCACACAAACATACAAATACAAAAGTAAATCTTTATTTCCTAAATGCTAGTTTTAGTTATGCCTACAAGAAAAGTATGGTACACAACAGACTTTTCTTTTCAGTTCCAATTAAAACAACCACAGGTCTATAATGCAGTTCAGTGTTTATTATGTGCTAGATCCCGGAAATATGACTGACTGACTGACTGAATGAATGAATCAGTGAATGAACTGATGAATAGATTCTTCAAATCAAATAACTCTTTAGGATGCATTCAGACAAAAGGGGGCTGGGGGAGAGACAATGCTAAGTACCGTGACTGTATATGCTTACCTGCTAAATATAAGGCCTTGACCTGTGAAGGCTGGAGTACTTCATGGAATACAATAACAGAACCTAGCTGGCCTTCCAAGGATGTGGGGCAACCCCATTCACTATCTTGAGTTCCAGCTGAAATTAATTTGGTAATTAATCTTGATTTTTCAATTGCTCCACCCCAGGAGGCTGATGACAATATTCCACCAAATGATGTCCGGTGAGGGGTTATGGGAGTAGAAAATGGTGGATCTGGGATTTGAGATGGTGGAGGAGTAGTGGTTCTTTGCCCAGCTGAACCAATACAACAGGAAGTAAATGGCTAAAAATTAAACAAAAAATGACAAAAAGTATTTAAAATCATACAACTTGAAATAAATCTCTCTTCACATTTAAACAGTGTAAAGTTGGTGGCACATACTTAAGTCCTGGCATTGGTGAAGGCCAAGGCAAAGGAATCATGAGCTGATAATAAGACCCTATTCAAAAAACACAAAACTAAACAATGAACTGAAATACTATGGAGTTGAACATGCAGCTCCATGGTAAAATACTTGTCTAGCATGTATGAAGCTTGAGTTTGATACCAATCAATAGAAAGATAAACAACTAAACTTCAAAATTAAGTAAAAATAAGAGCAAGTCATTTATATAAAAGCAAGCAAACAAACACTTTGAAAATAGAAGTGGAAGTCAATTTTTCAACTGGATCACAATACATATAGGGAAGTATATACCTAAGACATCAACATCAAATTTATTTTTAACTGAGATATTATTTTTTGTTTGTTTTTTTTGAGACAGGGTTTTGGTTTTGCTTTTTGTTGTTTTTTTTTAAGCTTTGGAGCATGTCCTGGAACTAGCTCTTTTAGACCAGGCTGGCCTTGAACTCACAGAGATCTGCCTGCCTCTGCCTCCTGAGTGTTGGGATTCACTACTGTCTGGCAATGGGTATTATTTTGAAAGTTAAAAGAGCTTTACTATTATCTAAAATAGAGATAATTACTTTCCCCTATAAAATTTATTGAGTATTATGTAACAGTATAATGTTAATTAAAAGTTACCTTCAATAGTCATGATGAAAAATAAGAAACTTACTAGGAAAATTATACTGACAAATATTCTACTTCATCCAGAAGACTTTCTTAAATTAGCCAATCTCAAAAAGCTTTCTTAACCTTCGTGGAGAATAAAGCTTGAAGCTACTTCATGACTAGTTCAAATTTAACAAAGATATTTAAGAGAGATAGAAAAGTATATCATAGCATTTTAGGAAAATATTTAGAATATATTTTCTAAATATTCTCAGCATTTTGCAATCAATTAGGGTCACAAAAAAAAAACAACAAAGAAGCTACATATACTGACCTCATTCATGGCAGGAAATCTGAGAGGAGCAGAAACCTTTTGTTGTCCATTGTCATAGATATAGACAATACTCTGACCAAAGGGCCTTTTCCCAGGCATATGAACAATGGTTATGTTGTGCTAATGAAGTAAAGCACATATTAAAATGACTAAAATTACATCATGTCTTTGCAATGACATATGCTTACAGATTACTACTTCATAATCTGTGCGAACAAAAAATATTAAGGAAAGCTAAAATGCTGACTCAATGATGTTCTCAAAACAAGTAACAATCTTTATGTACTATAAAACAATTAAGCTTTTATCAGAAGACTCACAAAAAATATGTTTCTTCTCCATTTTCTAAGGTTCTAAATATTCTTAAAATTATTTTCTTCAAGGAGAACCATTTTATATTTTTGAGGTAAGCAACAAAAATACATTGATTTAACATTAATTCATTAGAAATGAATACTGGCAGACAAAACCTCCTCTTATAAATGCATCAAACTGTTATACTTCTTTTTTGAGACAGGGTTTCTTTATAGCTTCGGAGCCTATCCTAAAACTAGCTCTTGTGGACCAGGCTGGCCTTGGAACTCACAGAGAGTCGCCTGCCTCTGCCTTCGGAGTGCTGGGATTAAAGGTGGGCAACGTTATACATCTTAAAGGAAAGACAGAATGAAGAGTTTGATGTGGCATCCTGAAGTCTTACCCAGAGAGAATCACAGAAACTGTGGTCAGGAAGCATAACTGTTGCATATTCTCTTTTTGTGCACACTGCCACAACCAACATACCTGAGTGAGTAATAAAAGCTTCAAAACCCATTCCACTTCCTGTAAAAAAACTAACAAAAATATATGTTATCAGAACCTCTGAAATAAAGTAGACAAGTCTCTTCATCATTGAAGTTCACCATCGTGAACATATAATGTGATTACAAATACCTTTATCAGCAATGCTGCAGTCTTAACGCTATTGCTATACAACAGACTTGGTTTCAGTCATTTTTTTTTTAAATCCATTTTTGGCATAGAAGTTAAAAAATATAAAAGGTAACCCTGGAAGTGGGATTCCACTATCAAGCCAGAGCAGTGGTTTTCAACGTTCCTGATGCCGTGATCCTTTAATATAGAGTTCATGTCGTAGTGACCCCTAGCTATAAAATTATTTTCAGTGCTACTACATAACTGTAATTTTGCTACTGTTACAAAGCAAATATAATTATCTGTGTTTTCTAATGGTTTTAGGTGACCCTTGTGAAAGGGTCCTTCGATGCCCCCCAAAGGACTCACAACCCACAGGGTGAGAACTTCTGAGCTAGAACAAAACCACAAATTTCAAATCTTTTAAACTCTTCCAAACATCCAGAAAGCACACATAAAAGTTTTAATAATCATAAGGCATATTAAAAATACTTAGCTACTGAGGCCTGAATGTTTGCCATGAGAACACAGCTCCTTCAGTGGACAGTTTACTATTTCTTCTCCACTTGTATACCACTTTCATTTTTGCTTCCTAAAGTTACTCAGCATTTAGCCAGAAAATATACAAAATACAGAATTATTTTGAAAGCAATAAAGCACTTCTAAACTATATACAGGCACAAGATAAAAAAATTTCATATAAACTGTTATCGATACTTTATCCTACTTAAAAATCTTCATTTTTTTTGACATCTTCATTCATATTCCACAATTTGTACCATTACCTATATAATTGTTTCCTTTTTCCTCCTTTGTTAGCAGTGTTAAGGGGTAATTGATCCTGATCTAAGCAAAACCAAGCAGAGAAGGAAAATGCAGACCCAGGCCATTTCTGAATGGCAGGCACAGAAATTCCTGCCATACTATGTGACAAATTAAAATACTGCAGTGCACTCTCCAGATTGAGTTTCCGTGCCATTGTCAGAATTGCACGAGTCACAGGAATGGTATACGGATGAATAAACTCAGATTCATCTACTCTCAGCAATCGTAGTAGTCGACGGATTTCTTCTGAACTCACAGACAGACTCCCCAATGAACCATGAATTGTTATCAAGTTCTCAGCACAAGTTCGATGTAGGGAAGAATGGGATTCAAGAGTTTCAATGATTCTTATTCCCATGTTCGCATTCACACACATAGTTCGGCTCTGTTTATTAATACAACAAATTTTTTTCAGCCAATCTGAGATGAATATTTGTAGGTCATGTGATTCTAGCTCCGGAAGCCATTGGATAAGAACCAAGAGAGGATGGACATTACAAATGCCCAAAATTCCAACTGAAGTATGATCACCTTCTGCAGCCTGAAAAGTGACACAGAAGTAAAAAGTTAGTTACTATCCTTAAAGTTAAAACAAAGGAACTTCACATCATAATGGTTAAAAAACTTACCATATTCATAAGTTCTTTCAGCAGTTCTAGTGATGGCTGACCCAAAGATTTTAATACCTCAAACATATGCATATAGCCAATTCTTTCTTTAAATACTTCCTGGAGGGGAAGACAACGTATCAAAGCATATTTTCAGTGATTAAATTTGTTGGAATATTAAATATTGAAAACTATTTGGTTAATAAAATTCAAGAAAAGACTATGAGACCAGGTTTTTTTTATTATTATTTTCATTGAGTTCTACATTTTTCCTTGCTCCCTTTCATACCTCATCACTCCCCTTCAACCCTCTCCCAAGGTCCCCATGCTCCCAATTTACTCAGGAGATCTTGTCTTTTTCTACTTCTCATGCAGATTAGACCTATGTTTGTTTCTCTTAGGGTCCAATTGTTGTCTAGGTTCTCTAGGATTGATTTGTGAGCTGGTTTTCTTTATGTTTAAAAACCACCTCTGAGTGTGATAATTGTCTTTCTATTTGAGTGAGAGTTACCTCACTCAAAATGATGTTTTCTACCTCCATCCATTTTCCTGCAAAATTCAAGATGTCGTTATTTTTCTCTGTTTTATAGTACTCCATTGTATAAATGTACCACATTTCCTTATCCATTCTTCGGTTGAGGGACATTTAGGTTGTTTCCAGGTTCTGGCTATGACAAACAAAGCTGCTATGAACATAGTTGAGCACATGTCCTGTGGCATGATTGAGTATCCTTTGGATAGATAACCCAAAAGTAGTATTACTGGGTCTTGAGGAAGGTTGCTTCCTAATTTTTTGAGAAATTGCCACACTGACAACGAAAGCAGTTTTGTTCTCTGATTACTATCTATGTTCATCTATATCCATCCCCTCCCACCACCCTAGGGTCTTTTCTATGTTGCCTAAGCTGCCCTTAAAATTGCAATCCTTCTATCTGTCTTACCTATCTCAAAAACTGGGATAACAGGCATATGCCCTTGAACCTGACTGTATCAATCTTAGAATAGATGCTATATTATTTCTGTAATAATAATAAAGGTACAAAAGTCCAGCAAAATGAAAAATAGACTTAATTAGAAACAACTGTGGTACAGAACTCTTTTTCTGTATATTAACTTATATGACACTTCCTTTACCCTCATTCCCCTCCCTCTCTCTCTTCCTCCCCCATCCCAAAACAAGGTTTAACTATAAATAGCTTTGACTGGCCTGGAGCTCTATCAAGAGAGAGAGAGAGAGAGAGAGAGAGAGAGAGGGGAAGAAGAGGAGGGGAGGGAGGAAGGAGAGGGGAGGGGGAAGGGGAGGGGAAGAAGAAGGGAAAAACATCAAGCAAGGGCTAGATTAGATTCCTGATTAGTGTGGTGGCTCAGAACTAGGAAGGTACAGACCGAAGGAACAAGTGTTCAAGGCCACCCCAGGCTATATACTAAGGCCATATTTAAATAACAAGGACTAGAGATGTAGCTCAGTAGCAGAGTAGAGGCCCTGAGTTTCGTCTATTACAATGCTCAAATTTTAGTGGCCAAAATAAAAGTACAAAGAATTTTCTCTCTGTTCTCTCTGTCTAAATGATCTGGAGCATCAATTTCACATTAGCGTTCCTAAAATCATGTACATTTTTTTAACTCAAAGATTAAAAATAAAATATAAAGACTACCAAAAACCTAGAAAATATAAAATCAGTCCATTAAATTAGGCAAAAATAGATACACCAACCATAAAAAGGTTTAAACAAAATACCAGTTATCTCTATAAGGAATAGATTGCATGCCAAGGGTAAGAATAAAGTCATTTTGATGGGGAATCTTTGTTAGCCAATGATCTTTAAGAGGTTAGACCAGGTTAAGGCGTGACCTTTTGGGTACTTGGAGAAAATCACTGGCCCATCCACAGTTCTCTCTGTAGTTCCCATGCTACACAGCTGAGGTTGGACTTCTCATTCCTGTTTCATGAATTTGCCCCTTATAATAAAGAAGAATATAATTGGTATATCTTGAAGTTAGCCTGGGATTCTTTGACCCGTGTCCTTCAACAGTTGGCTTGGGGACCATTACATCCACATTTTGGAATCCCCACAGCTCCAGTCAGCCACCACTGGGTCACACGTAGGTATTTGGGCACTGACCCTCCTTGTGCATGGCTCTACAGCAATCTCTGGCCTAAGTGGCATCCGGGAGCAGCTCTGGGTCTGGCTTCCCGGGCGTCTCAAAGGTACAGGTAGGGTATGGGATTCCCTGGTTGTCTCTGTTGGCATTGCTGCCTTCCTGTCCCTCCAGAACCCATGCTGCTGCCACAGAGGGAGCAGCATGGGTTTTGTACTGATGGAAGGTTCTGGATTTTCTCTTTATCCTGGTCACCAACTCTCAAAATCACTTTGATCACTTTAATAACTGATTCTAATTTAAGATCTTTCAGTATCTAATGGGTTAAATCAATTTGAAAAGTTCTTGGCTAGGATTTTCTGACCACGCAGATACAACTGCGACACCTGTTGGTCGGTAACAGTTATTGCACAAACTTCAATTCAATATACCTTATATAATTTCACCATAACAAATAATTTATCAATGCAAGACAACAGTTTTTTAACTAATACTATGTATGGCATTATGCAAGGCTTATGTGATTTCCATCCTACATCCCTATATTTTATTCCAGGGATTAGCTTTGTATTTCATATTTTCTCCTTTAAAAATGGTTTGATAACAGAGGCAATTTAAGACTGATAATGACCAGCTAAAAGGAAAAATCGGCACTCTGGAGAAGAATATGATGAATTTGATGGACAAAACCTAGTCAATGATGGAAGGGTGAAGAGACACTGTCTAAGAGAATTCATGCTGTTGAATGTATTAAGAAAAATCTGTTAAACAGTTATGATAGATTTAAGGATAGGGTGTCTGTCCACGAAGGTAATATGTATGCCATAAAAATTATGTCCAAGATCCAGAGTAAGCAATCTCTACTGGAACAGGTACTGGGGAGTAACTTCTGAACAAGTGAGCCAGAGCCAGAGACTGCTGAGAGTCACGACGTGAATCAAGGGAGCGGATCTAAGCCAGGACCTCTACCAGTATAGGCATGAGTCTGGGACCTCAGAGGGACTAGGCCTTAGACAGGACCTCTGTGGGCCTGGGCATTGGTCTGGGACATCAAAGGCAATAGGCAGGAACCTGGAACCTCTGCGGGTCCAAGCGTAAGACTGGGACCACTGAGGGAGTAAGCCTGAGTCAGGTCCTCTGCGTTTCCGGGCGCACTCGAGCCTGGGAACTCCGAGGCACTAGACCGGAGCCAAAAACCTTTGCAGGACCAACTCCAAGCAAGGGACATCCACAGGAGGGGATCCAGACCAGGATTTACAGAAACAGATAAAAGCCTGTAACCTAGTGGGCCTGAGACAAAAACTCCAAGGGAGCAGAGAAAAACACAGGAGCACTGAGCTATCTCCAGGAACAAGAGTAACCAATGGGTAAACTAGAACTGTGGCACTAACTGTACCACAAGGAACAACCATCTGAGCTTAGGATTCTTTGGCACCTAGAAGATTAATCAACAGAATCTCAGACAGCCCCAACTATACCTATTAGAAGAAAAGATGAGTAGAGAAAGTAAGAACACACACTATACCACAAAGAGCAACACAACACCAGTAAAACCTAAAGATCCTACAACAGCAAGACTTGAACAAAACCAAATATAGATGAAGCAGATGAAAATGACCTACAAAATAACTTCAAGAGAATGTCTGAAACTCTTAAAGAGGAAATGAGAAATTCCCTTAAAGAAATGGATTAAAGACAAATAAAAAATTGGAAGACATCAGCAAATCCCTCAGGGAAAACCAAGAAAAAGAAATCAAACATATGAAAGAAATTATTCAAGACTTGAAAACTGAAATAGAGATAATACAGAAAACACAAGTCATGGGAATTATAGAAACAGAAATCAGGAAAAAAGATCATGAACCACAAAAACAAGCACGAACAGCAGAATACAAGAGATGGAAGAGAGAATCTTAAGTACTGAAGATACAGTAGAGGAAATAGAATCAGTTAAAGAAAACATTAAATTTAACAAAAGCTTAACCCAAAATAGCTAGGAAATATGGAACCCTATGAAAAGGAAATCTAAGAATAGGTATAGAAGAAGGAGAAGTAGTTCAACTCAAAAGCACATAAAATATATTTAACAAAATCATAGAAGAAAACGCTCCCAACCTAAAGAAAGATATGCCTATGAAGATACAAGAAGCTTACAGAGCAACAAATACACTGGATAAAAAAAAAAAGTCCTCTCGCCAAATAATCAAAACAATAAACATACAAAGTAAAGAAAGAATATTAAGAGCTGCAAAGGAAAAAGGTCAAGTAACATATAAAGGTAGACCTATCAGAATTACACCTGACTTCTCATTGGAGACAATGAAAGCTATAAGGTTATGGTCAAGTGTTATGCAGACATTAAGAGACCATGGATGCCAGCCCAGACTATTATACCCAGTAAAACTTAAAATCACCATAGAAAGGCAAAACAAGATATTTCATGACAAAACTAGATTTCACCAATACCTAGCTACAAACCCAGCCCTACACAAAATATTAGAAGGAAAACTCCCACCCAAGGAAGTTGGCTACACCAACAAAAACACAGACAATTGATGGTCTCATAGCAGCAAATCCCAAAGAAGAAAAAAAAACCACACAAATTAACATTACCAACAATGAAAAGTAAACTAACAAGAGATAGCAATCACTGGTCATTAATATCTAACAAAATAGAATTCAAGCTAAAATCAGTCAAAAGAGACAAAGAAGGTCATATTAGTCACAGGAAAAATCCATCAAGAAGAAATATCAATACTGAACATCTATACCCCAAATAAAAGGGGACCCTCATATGTAAAAGAAACACTTCTAAGCTTAAATCATATATTAAACCATACAGACTAATAGTAGGAGACTTCCAACACTCCACTCTCACCACTGGAAAGGTCAGTCGGACAAAAATGAACAGAGAAATAAGAGAACAGGTGTTTGACTTAAATAGACTTAACAGACATCTATAAAATACTCTTATCCAAACAGAAAAGAATCCACCTTCTTCTCAGCATCTCATGGAACCTTCTCAAAAACTGACCACATACTTGGTAATAAAACAAACCTCAACAAATACCAAAAAATTTGGAATAACCCAATGTACCATGTTTTAAAACTAGAAGTCAAGAGCAATACTAATTTCCAGAAAACCCATGGAAATTAAACAATGCTTACCTGAATCATCAACGGATCAAGGAAGAAATAAAGGGAGAAATAAAAACTTCCTAAAATTCAATGAAAATGACCACACAACATACCAAAACTTATGGGACACAATGAAAGCAGTGTTAAGTGTTTATAGCACTAAACGCCTACATGAAGAAGTTGGAAAAAACACACTAGTGAATTAACAGAACATTTGAAAATTTTAGAACTAAAAGAAGCAAAACTCACTTAAGGGAACTAGACAGAAAATAATCAAATTGAGAGCTGAAATCAACAAAATAGAAACAAAGAAAACAATACAAAGAATCAGTGAGACAAAGAGTTGGTTCTTCAAGAAAAATCAACAAAACAGACAAACCTCTATCCAAACTAACCAAAAGACAGTGAGAGAATATCCAAATTAAGAAAATCAGAAATGAAAAGGAGGACAATACAACAGACATGGAGGAAACACAGAGAATCATCAGGTCATATTTTGAAAACTCCATAAGATTGGAAAACTTAAAAGAAATGGACAACTTTCTGGCTAAATATCACTTATCAAAATTAAATCAAGACTAGATAAGCAAATTAAACAGACCTATAACTTCTGAAGAAATAGAAACAGTCATCAAAAGTCTCCCAACAAAAAAAGGCCCAGGATCAGATAGTTTCAGCTCAGAATTCCACAAGACTTTCAAAGAAGAACTAAAAATTATTAAGAACTCAAATTATTTCACACAACAGAAACACAAAGAACACTGCCAAACTCTTTTTATGAGGCTACAATTACCCTGATACCCAAACTATAGAAAGACATTACTAAGAAGGAGAATTACATGCCAATCTCACTCATGATTAATGTAAAAATATTAAATGAAATAATAGCAAATCGAATCCAAGAACACATCAGAACCATCATTCACCATGATCAAGTTGGCTTCATCCCGGAGATGCAGGAATGGTTTAACATACAGAAATCTGTCAACATAATCTACCATATAAAAAAAACCAGGAAAAAATAAAAACTACATGATCATCTCATTAGACGCTGAATAAGCTTTCGACAAAATACAACATCCCTTCGTGATACAGGTCTTGGAGAGAACGGGGATACAAGGAACATACCTAAACATAATAAAGGCAATAGACAGCAAGACAACAGCCAATATCAAACTAAATGGAGAGAAACACACAGTGATACCACTGAAATCAGGAAAAAGACAAGGTTGTCCAGTCTTTCCATATCTATTCAATATAGTTCTTGAGGTCCTAGCTAGAGCAATAAGACACAAAAAGGAGATCAAGGGGATACAAATCAGCAAAGAAGAAGTCAAACTCTCACTGTTTGCTTATGATATGATAGTTTACATAAGCGACCCCAAAAATTCCACCAAGGAACTTCTATGACTTTCAGTAATGTAACAGGATACAAGATTAACTCAAAATAATCAGTAGCCCTCCTGGACACAGATGATAAAAGGGCTGGAGAAGAAATTAGAGAAACAATACCCTTAAGAATAGCCACAAATAACACAAAACATCTCGGAGTAACTCTAACCAAACAAGTGGAAGACTTGTATGACAAGAACTTTAAATCTTTGAAGAAAGAAATTAAAGAAGACACCAGAAACTGGAAAGATCTCCCATGTTCTTGGGTAGGCAGAATTAACATAGTAAAAATGGCAATCTTAACAAAAGCAATCTACAGATTCAATGCAATGCCCATCAAAATCCCAGCAAACTTCTTTACAGACCATGAAAGAACAGTACTCAACTTCATATGGAAAAGCAAAAAATCCAGGATAGTCAAAACAATCCTGTAAAATAAAAGAACTTCTGGAAGAATCACAATCCCTGACTGCAAACTCTAATACAGATCTACAGTACTGAAAACAGCCTGCTATTGGCATAAGAACAGACAGGAGAACCAATGGAACTGAACAGAAGACCCGGATATTAATCCACACTCCTTTGAACACCTGATTTTTGATAAACAAAAGCAAAAAGTATCAAATGGAAGAAAAGATAGCATATTTAACAAATGGTGCTGGCATAACTAGATAGCAACATGTAGAAGAATAAAAATAGACCCATATCTATCACCATGCACGAAACTCAAATTTGGATCAAAGACCTCAACATAAAGCCAGCCACACTGAACCTATACAAGAGAAAGTGGGAAGTACAATTGAACTCACTGGCACAGAAGACCACTTCCTAAATACAACCCCAGCAGCACAGACGCTGAGAGAAGCAATTTATTAATTGCTTATTGTTAATATAAATTTATTAATTTATTAATGGGACCTCCTGAAACTGAAAAGCTTCTGTAAAGCAAAGGATATGGTCAACAAGACAAAACAACAACCTACAGAATGGGAAAAAAATCTTCACTTAACCCCACATCAGACAGAGGTCTGATTTCTAAAATATACAAAGAACTCAAGAAATTGGTCATCAAAAGAACACATAATCCAATTAAAAAAAAATGATTACAGACCTAATCGGAGAACTCGCAAAAGAGGAACCTAAAATGGCTAAAAGACACTTAAGAAAATGTTCAACATCTTTAGCAATCAGATAAATGCAAATCAAAATATTCTATCTTTTTTTATCCCTTGGAGAACTTAGACAACAATGAGGACAATAAGAGAAACTTATATAGATCTAATCTACACAGGAAGTAGAAAAAGACAAGATCTCCTGAATAAATTGGGAACATGGGGACCTCAAGGGAGGGTTGAAAAGAGGAGGAAAGAGACAGGGAAGGAAGCAAAGAAAAATGTAGAGCTCAATAAAAATCAATTAAAAAAACTGTAAAAAATTATGTCCAAGGATGAGATGTTATCCTTACTGGACAGACTTCATACCTTGGAATCCCAAGGAGGGCATTAGAACAAAACACTGGACAGGAGATCCAGACTTTACAAAAGGCAGTGGTTAAAAAAAAATTAAAAAGGTTAAAAAGTTATCGAAATTGTTGAGCAGGGACAAAAGTTACAAAGACAAAATTTAGCCCCATTAGTACAGACTAAACTCCTGGATGGCTTACCCAGAGTTCTAACTGCCTATCTAGTGATCTCCTTGGAAAGACCATTTGGTACCAAGTACCCTAAGGTAGTCAAAAAATATAAATGGGAACCCATTTGTATGAGTGATCTAAAAGAAATTAAATAAGCAATCATTTCTTACAGCCCACATTCACCCTTTGTTAGGAAAATGGTCAAAACATGGGCTTCAAGTAATAAGGCTACCCCACAAGCTCAACTTCAGTTAATCTCAGTGGTCCTAAAAGATGAACCGCAGCTTCTCTAAAAAGGTTATTGGAAAAAAAGACAAAAAATTTTGAACAAAAGGAAAAAGCAAAAGAACTTGAGATTTCCCAAGATCAAATTCTTAGTGAGGGTCCTTACTCTGATCCTAAGGACCAGGCTCTTTACAACAAACACACCTTATCCCTATACAGCACAGCAGCCTTAAATTCTTGGGACAGGATTCAGAAACCAAAAAAGAATATATATATATATATATATATATATATATATATATATATATTAGGGTTAAACAGGGTAAGAGAGAACCTTTTAGTGACTTTTTTCAAAGATTAAGGCTGGACAAATAGAAGTAACAGATCCAGAAGGTAGACGTATACTTATTAAATCTTTGGCTTTAAAAAATGCCAACTTAGAATGCAAAAAAAAATCCTTAGGCCTTTAAAGGTCAGATCAGCACCAATGGATGAATGGATCTGCATACAATGAATGTTGAGACATTTGACTATAATAATAAATTGGGTAGGAGAAGTGATTTCCAATGGTATGAGGAAACAGCAAAATGCTAAATATTTTAATTGTAGTAAAAAAGGAACATCTGAGAAAGGATTTTAGACAAAAAAAAAATTCCCAGAAATATCTACTCTAGAAATGGCAAGAATAGGAGGACTCAGCCTTCGGGTGTCTGTAGGAGGTGTGGCAAAGGCTGACATTGGACTAATAAATGTAGGTTGACAAAGGACAGACAAGACAATCTGATACCATTGGAGAACTCCTTGGGAGTCTCTTGCAGGTCCAATAGTCCAATCTGTCCCAGTTAGTGTGGAAATCATGACCCACAAAAAAAAAATTTAAAAATCCAGTGCCTACTGTAAAAAACCATGCTGATAGGAAAGATAAAATAGACGTGGAGAATAAATCAAAACCTCTAGTAGGCAATAAAATACATATTCTGGCAGACTTCTATAAATGATCAAAGACCAAAGCTAAAAATGTAAATGGCATTGTTATTGAGGGCTTGATAGACATGGGTGCAGACGTAAATATCATTACTCCAGAATCTTGGCATCCAAATTGGCCTCTTCAAGAGGCAGATACTCAGTTCCTAGAAATTAAAACCCTATTTCAAGTAAAACAATGCATGAAATGGGGGTAAATTCATCGGGCCAAAAGAAAAAAGGGAAGGCTGAGACCATATGTAGCTAATACTGTAATGAATTTATGGGGTTGCGACCTGTTGTAGTAATGAAATATTGAGGTTAACATTCCTGCAGTCCCCAAAACTTATGTTTCTGGGAAAGATATAAGGTATTGAAGACAAAAGTCAGCAGCCATTCAGGCTGTACAAGAACACAAAGCAACTAGCAAACCTTCAGAGGGTCTAATGGTCCCGCCTTTAAAATGGTTAACTGAGAAACCAATATGGGTTAAACAATGGCCTCTAACAGAAAGCTTTAAAACAGTTGGTACAGGAAAAACTAGTTGCTCAACATATTAAAAATTCTACCAGTCCTTAAAATTCTCCTGAATTTGTTGTTTAAAAAAATCTGAAAAATGGAAAATGGTAATAGATATTAAAGCTGTCAACAAGGTTATTAAGCCTATGGGCCCTCTACAATCTGAAATTCCTTTGTCTTCTCTGTTACCAAAAGGATGGCCTGTCATAGCTATTAATTTAAAAGATTGTTTCTTCACTATACCTTTACAAAATAAGGACTAAAAAAATTGCCTTCACAGTGCCTACTTATAATAATTCTCAGCCTACTAGGAAATACCAATGGACCATCCTCCCACAGAAAATGCTCAATAGCCCCACCCTGTGCCAATACTTTGTCAGTCAGTCATTGAAAATAATATGTAAGCAATTTTATAAGCTTGTAATTTACCATTACATGGATGGCATTTTGTTATCTGGTTTAAATGCAGATACCTTAAAAAAAATGTTTCAAAAAATAAAAAAAACAAAAACAAAATTGCCTAAATGGGGATTACAAATTGCTCCTAAAAAGATTTAAAGGGGAGATTCTGTTAATTACTTAGGTTACAAAATAGGAAATTTTTCTTTCTCCATGCCTATTTTGTCTATATTGCATTTTTATTGAATATATATCTTTATAAATAATGTTTAAGTTTTCCACAAGAAACATTAGATTTTTCTACAGATCCCTTTCCTCCAATAATCTTTAAAGTTTCCAGGAAAAAGATGTGGCCCCACAGCAATGACTCCACCTGGTTAAGATAAAATCATGATGCTGACAGCGCTAAAATAAAGATCGGTTTTTTTGGGTACTAGTTGCTAAAATGGTGCACCTTCTCACAACATTCTGGTCAGAACTTCAAAGAAAAACTTTGAAAACCCTATCAATTACTCAGAAATCATTTGCAATTATACTAGACAATAATCTAAAGAGAAAAAAGAGAAAAACTTGAATGAGATAACAGGTAATTTAGTATGAAGTTATTCATACTAATAATAATCATAGTGAGTAATAAAGTAAAAACTTGTGAGCTATTATTTATGGACAGTTTACATTTGTATAGTTTGTTATATACTAATACAAGTTCAAATTATATTTGCTATTTTTGTTTACAATATTTGTACACCTATGAAAAGTTATTTTATCAGATTGTATGCTGTAAGGAGCCATCAGGACATCACCATTATGGCGCTGGCGGTCCTGCAGCTTGGAGGTAAACAAATCCTTTTGAAGTTGCCTGCATTTGCACAACTGAGCCTTGTCCCTAGCCAATCCCGAAGCCCCGAGCTCCAGCAGAATGGTATTTACCAATCAGGACAGTATCCAAGGCCCTCCAACCTAGAAAAGCAGCTGCAGCTTGGTTTTTTTCTCCCTCTCTCGCCTTTTCTCCCTCTCTCGCTTCTTCCCCATTCTCGCTTCCTCTCTCTTTCTTCCTCTCTCTCTCCCTCTCTCGCTCCATGCTACCCCTTCAACCGAGAGGCTCCAATAAAGTGTGATTTGGGAAGAATCCTCGATTTCAGGGTCGTTATTGCTTGCTGGTCAAGCAGCGCGCCACAGTATGCATACATGTTTCTACCATCTTAAGACATTTTGTATATTGATACAATTTTAGTATATATTCATCATATTACAATAAATATTCCTACCTCTGATCAAGATACTTATACATTGTTTACATTTTGAGGTCATTGTCCTCCTTTACTGCAAAGTTGTTTAAATATTGTTTAACATTCTGATATAAAGTCTTAGTCTTTAAGTTATACAGGTATTAAGTATAATAATAGGTCAATAGTTATTCAAGTTTGATATACATATAGTCAGATTAATCAGGTTCTTTAGATACATAGAGATTATAGTGTGCATAGATAGGTAATCTTCAACCACTTCAAGGATCTGTAGAACATGGCATTTAAATAACTTAGGGTTCCATTGACATGAGACACGATTGCTCCTGACAATACTGATCTACTCCCAAGATAATGTTAAACAGCAAAGACATGCCACTTGGAGCTTGTTTTCTTCTTGGCACAATTGGCCTTTGGTCAAGGAACTGCCCATTCATTGACCACTGACAAAGTACATGGTGTATAGCAGTACACAAGAAAAAGACTGCCAAACCTTGCCAAAATAGGATAAGATGGTTCTAAAAATTTTCCTGACTCTGAAAATGGTCTGTCAGTTAAACTAGACCTTGGCTAGAGTTGGTTGCTTCAACATTGCAAATGCGACTTTGAGTGATTGCTCAGGTAGCCAGTTGCCTCTATCATATACTGTACATTTTGGAAGCTGCTTGATTGCACATCCTGCATATTCAAGTAATATTATCACCCTTCTGAGGCCTTCTAGGGGGTAATGAAGATTAGATAGTAGTAGTTATCTTCCTCTTATGATTTAGCCAAACCATTTCCAATGCAAGACTTAGACTCTTGAGGATAGAATGTTCATTAAAACATTTGTCATGTGTTCCTTGTTTAATATTGTTTATGCGGGTTGTGAGCACAATTTTATAATTGATATCTGTTCCTATTGTATATAATTTGTATTGGGTTTGGAATACTCTTATTTAGACAAAATGGGGAGGTGATGAAGAATCTTTAAAAGGTTGGACCAGGTTAGGGCATGAAATTTAGAGTAGCTGGAGAAAACTGCAAGCCCGCTCAGGGATCTCTGTCTCTCTCTGTGTTTCCCACATAACACAGCTAAGGTTAGACTTTTGTTCCCGTTTCATGAGTTTGCCCATTATAGTAAAGAAAAATATAATTGGTATATCATGAAGTTAGCCTGGGATTCCTTGACCCGCATCCTTCAACAATGTATTAAGGGCAACTTTGTCATAAAGCCTCTTACTTAGGAGGGAAGGTGTGGACCCTAAGCATATTAAGTATATACTCTAGCACTGAGCTAGAGCCCATCCTGTTACATAATCTTTAAAATGTTAAACCATGAAAGTATTACAATAAAACAAACAAACAAGCAAAACACTCACCTTTAAAATGACAGCCTTGAAGATTTGAATTTCAGAACAATAATATCAATTGGTTTTACTAATAAGTGAACCTGTAAGTACTTAAAGTGATTTCCCTTAAAACAATAAGACCCTTATATTAAATAACAAGTAAAATCAGAAATCAGACTATAAAGTCCGAAATAAACTTAACAAGGACTATAATATTTCAAGGAACATTGCTGAGAGCAGAAAAGAAGAGAATACAGTACTTCAGGGTGGAGATCAGAAGGTAGGGTGATGATCATGTCACTAACACACATTATATAATTAACTATGTGTCTGGTATGTTACACAGATAACTCAAAATACTTAGAACCACTCAATGAGCTACTTATCAGTATATGAGCATAATCAGATGAAACTACAGTCAGGACAGTGGGTAAGAACTGATATAAGGAGCTAGATGGACAGTTCCGCAATTTTGAGTACCAACTGCAATTCCAGAGGACCCAGGGTTCCATTCCCAGAACCCACATGGCAGCTCAGAACTGTCTGTAACTTCAGGTCCAGAGAATCTAACACCCCCCCACATATATATATGCAGACAAAACACCAATGCACATAAAAATTAATAAATCTTAGAGAGAAAGAACAAACATAAAACCTAGGTTAATAATCACAAGAAATGAAACAGAACTCTATAGCCACACATATTGGGAAAACAAGTTCCATATTGGCAAGGTAACCACATGTGAAAAATACTCATATTATGGATAGTTATAAACTAAATAGCAAATATGATTATTTTATTAATAAAAAGCTATGTTGGGAAACAATTATTTAAGCTCAATAACCATACTATACCCTCTCAACACCAGCAGTAAGACCCCCTCTAAATCCAGACAATATGACCCTCTTTTAACCAAGGCTGTAAATAGTTATTAGTGTGTAGCTCCTTCATCAATGTAATTTTTTTGGTGGGTTTTGTTTGTTTTTTGTTTTTTTGAGACAATTTCACTGCAGAGCCGTGGTTAACCTGGAACTGGCTATGTATAACAGGCAGGTGCCATCTGAGTGCTGGGACTAAAGATATATGCTACCATATAAAGTCATCAATAGCTTTTAAAATCCTACAGTATCCATAAGGAGTTTGTCTATAAATTTAACAGCAAATTATAAGAAGGTGAGCTATTTTTGTAAACTACTTCATGACAGGTGTCATGTATGTGCTTTTATACACTTTTGATATAGAGATGAATAATTTGCTTTGGTATGGATCTTGATTTATTGATACAAATTTAAGGTCAATTTTGTTATATGTAGACTTCTGCTCTTGATTAAGAATTTGTGGTTGTGTAGCTCATTTAAAAAAATGTATCATTAAGAAATATAGGTTAATAGACAGTCACCTATAATAGTCAAGATTGTAGTTATGTCAGTTAGGTTTTCTTCAAATCTTTCAGAGACCTTCAGAATACGGCATTTAAAATGTTTTAAGAACTTAAGACTTTTTATGACAGTGAGACACATCTGCTCCTGGCAGCACCAATTACTTTGAGAGGAAGATGGGCATCAAAGAGGCTCCCTAGCCATTTGGGAAAGAAACTGCTCTTGCCTGGACTTCTTCACTGGACATGCAGTAGCCACAGAGACTGCTGAACTTGCCTAAAGGTGAGATGATCCTTTGGGGTTCCTGCTTCATGAAAGAGTCTGCCAGACATTCTGCAGGACACAGAAGACAGTGACTGAACTGTCTTTGAAATTTCCTGCTTCATGGAAAAGTCTGCTGGATACTATGAACCTGTAGGCTGAAGATGGATGCCCCAATAGTACAGAAGAACTCTGGGTGACTGTCCAAGCAGCTAGAGGTCTATCAATTCAAGAGTTTTGGAAGTTGCTTACAATGTACTTCCTATTTATTATATCCTTCTGGAGTCTTTGATGGAGTTGAAGAGTAGATAGTAATAATATAGTTTTCCTTAGTTATGATAAAAGATAAAATATAAATATTGTAACTGTAATTGTTGCTTGATACCTACCTATTCTGTTATATGTAGTTTTGCTATGTTAAAATTACACCCTTCCTTTTTTGTTTAAATAGAAAAGGGGAAATGGTGTAAGGTGTAGGAGGTCCTTCTGTTGTGTTTCTTTCATTGGTAAATAAAGAAACTGCCTTGGATTGTTGATAGTGCAGAATTTAGGTAGGCAGGGAAGACAGAACTGAATGCTGAGGGAAAGGAGGCAGAGTCAGAGAGAAGCAATGGATCCACCGCCAGAGCAAGACATGCTGCCAAAACTTAGCTGGTAGCCACTGCCATGTGGCGACATACAGATTAATAGAAATACATTAAACTAAGATGTAAGAGTTAGCAAATAAGAAGTTAGAGCTAATGGGCCAAGCGTGATTTAATTAATACAGTTTCTGTGTGGTTATTTTGGAGCTAAGCTAGCTGGGCGGCTGGGACAAACAAGCAGATCTCCTACAACACACTTTCACATATCACTTTGGAATTCACACAGCAAAAAATAATATAATAAACATATTTTAAAGCTTAAAAATCCATTTCTCACCTTAGCAGCTGGAGAATTCTTCATTACTGCTGTCAAAGCTTGAATTGTTGATACAGCCAAACAATCTAACCGCCCCTGAAATACCTAACAAAGAAAATAGCAAGAAATTAACAAATGAACTCAGGGTTTTGTTCACATGGAAACCTTTGTTCTGAAAAACTGAAGAAATAATAACATGCATTGTATTCCTCTTCCTACCAGATGGGTGGTTGAAACAATATTATCTGCAAGAAAAAGTTTCTTAATTAACAGAAGATAAGTCACATGTCAAGAAGAATGAAGCACATTCACTTATATTAAGTTTTTTGAGGGGGAGGGGAAAAACAAACTTTACACATGCCTTTAAAAAATAATGGACAATCTCAAGAGGAGAGGAGGGAGGTCTGCAATTAGAATTTATACTATGCTTTAATTTCCCTTTAAACATACTTGAACTTACTAGGCTTAAATGGTTAACATAAATATAATGAAACATAGCTTAAATAACTGTTTGCTTGGTTTCCAAATTCTGTACAGAAATGGAAATGATATGGACACATCATCTTTAAACAGGCCTATCTATTTCTATAAATAATTTGAGGCAAATGATGAAAATGAAACATTTATATATAAGTAGTGGTATGCTTTGGAGAAGGCAATCTTTTGTGTTAAAAGTTTTATGAAAGAATTAAAAACTCACTTGACTTTTATTTAAGATTAATCATAATTATGATATGCATTAAATATCATGAGATATTCTCCTAGAGCATAAATCAATAAGTACCATCAATAATACTAAAAAAATAAAAATTAAGAAGTTAAAAATTTAACATGGTTGCTATATACAACTTAACCAACCTTTATAGCATAGACTTTAGACTAGAAAGCTGGAGTTGTAAAGATGACCCAACAGTTAAGAGCATTGGTGTTCTTGCAGAGGACCTGGATTCAATTCCCAGTACCTGCATGGCAGCTCACAACAGTCTGTAACTCTAGTCCTGGGAGTGTGATGCCCTCTCCTGGCCTCTGAGAGCACTCCACTCTCACACACTGAGAGACATACTTAAAAATGAATATGATTTAAAAATAAAACACACAATATTATTATGATCTTAAGCTAGCCACTCACATAATAACATTCTCTTTTCTAATTCCAAACAACTGGTCTGTATACTGATAAAACCCTTTAGCTCTTTAGGTTTACTAAGTTCTATTACGTTTTTGTGTGGTACTTAATCTTGAGTTCTGACTTTCATTGGTATTGTTGTCAAATATTATTGCCCAAGAAAAACACATGTAGTACACTTTAAATATAAATTCTGTATACAAAAGATTCATATGAATAAGATCTGTGGTGGACTTTGTTCAAGAATAAACTAAAAAGACCTCATCATAGCTACCTTTTAAATTACCATAATCTTTTGTACGAAATTATAATATATAAGAAGCCCTTAAGAGAGTATAAATAGGAAGAATATTAAGCAATAAAGAGCTCTGTGAATCTCTATTTTACACCCAAAAATAGAAATTAACAGATTACAATACTTTTTTTCTACAACTCAGTAAACCTAACATTAAATGTTGCAGAGAGTGGGCTGTTTGTTTGTCCTGGCCGTCCGGCCAGCTTACACTCGAATTAACCACACAGAAACTGTATTAATTAAAACACTGCTTGGCCATTAGCTCTAACTTCTTATTGGCTGACTCTTACATATTAGTTTAAGCCATCACCATTAATCTGTGTATTGCCATGTGGCAGTGGCTTACCAGAGATTCTAACCAGCATCCATCTCCAGCAGAGGACCATGGCTTCTCCCTGACTCTGCCTCCTTTCTCTCAGCATTCAGTTTTGTCTTCTTTGTCTACCTAAGTTCCACCCTATCAACTAGGCCAAGGCAGTTTCTTTATTCATTAACCAATGAAAGCAACACACAAACAGAAGGAACTCCTACACCAATTGAAATAATTTTAATAAAAGATATATAAATTCTCTAGCAAACTATGTTGAGGGAAAAAAAAGCAAATTTACAGGTAGGTTTTTGGTTTTTCCCAAATTAATTTACCAAATATATTTTGATATTCCAATATACAGTTGAATTTTGAGAACAAAAATAAAATTGTATGCTAAATTAATATTCAAAGGGCTCATCATCTTCTTCCCTTCCTCCAAGATTCAGGTTGTCCATTAAATTATAATCATTATGTCGATAAGATGAGAAGAATCAAGACATTGACAATGACTGTGCATATTCAGAAACAAGGCCCTCATGTCCCAATATACCACAGTGCTTAGAAAAAGAAGCCCCTCAAACAAAGTCATCACCAGGTGGGTCAACAGTGATACTGGGTTCCATTCCTGTACTTTTTATTTTCCCAAATTGAAAAAAGGCACACATTAACACCGATAGAATTGTAATAAGAGTTTATCTTTAAATTTTAATAATTCTCAAAAATAAATAATTACTAGAATCAGAGGTGGGTGTTTTTTTTTTTTTGGAAAAATAAGAAGAAAAGGACAGGAATAGTTAGCCCATTGACTGATTCTGAACTTCAGTTGAAACAAGATGCAGGCTTTGTAGATACCTGGTCCTCACTTATCTCTGTCAGTAATTGGTTGGCAAGGTCTTTCTCGTTCTTGTCTGCCACCATACTGTGAGCATTTAAAAATAGCTGTTAAAAACAGAGACAAGAATAATGGAAAAAGAACATTAAATTGTAACCTAAAAGAAGAATGAGGTCCAACTGGAATTTCATGTCTCTTGAAAACTAATTGAAGAATCCACATATGAAGTACATCTCTTCCAGAAATAACTGCTTTCTGAATAACAATTTTATAGCAGTTTACACAGTATATAATGGCTGTAGATATGATTCTCCTTTAGAACTCACAGTAAGAACTAACAATAGATTAATATTCCCAAATTATTAAAGAAACAACAAAGAATGGCACTCAGAAAAGTAAACTGCTACTGAGATAGATAAAAGATACTACAGTAAATAATGATCTGTTTAGCTGAGTAAGTTTATAAAATCCTACTAAGCTAACATTAAAAGGAACTCTTTCCAAAAATACTCCTCAGAGTCTCAAAAAGACTAATATATAGCTTGACAAAGGATGCACTGACTGACCAAGTTTATCTGACCTCACATCTTGTTAAAAAATATTCTTCACCTGAACCTACTTCATATTTTACTTTGTAGTCTTGAAAGGAAACTGGGGAACTCTCTAGCACACATGGTATGCTTTAAGTTTTTCTAAAAGATAGATAGATAGATAGATTGATTGATTGACTGATTATGTGTACAGAGTTCTGCCTGCATGTATCTCTCCCTGCAAGGCACCAAATCTCATTAAAGATGGTTGTGAGCCATCATGTCATTGCTGGGCATTGAACTTAGGACCTCTGAAAGAGCAACCAATGCTCCTAACTTCTGAGCCATCTCTCCAGTCCCGTGCTTTAAGATTTTTAAAAACTTATCATTATAGTGGATGCATATATGTGTGAGCATAAAAGGAAGGGGGCATATGCCACAGTGCACAAGTGGAAGTCAAAGGACAACTTTAGGGAAAAAGTTCTCTCCTTACACCTTTACATGAGTTCCACAGATCAAACTCTAGTAAATGGGTCAAACACAGATCTAACACTTGTCACTTTAGTGACAAATCCCTTTACCAAATGAGCTGTACCACTGGCTCACGACTATTCTCTTTTACATGAATCAAAGGCATTAAGTACTTTACTTTTAGTGTATTAACTCAGCATCCAAAAAGATTTTGGCTTTTGTCAACTCAATGGGGAGAAAGAAACTTCAAATGAAAGTGAAATGGAGAGAAAGGTTTATAAAGAAATTAACAGCATCCTAATAAGTAATTTCTTAGGAAATTATGTATTTCAGAAAATGGAAAAAGTTAAGTTACATGTATAAATGATGGATTATAAATCGGGCAGTAGTGTAACCTACTACTGGATGCAAGAGTGTGTGTAAAGCTTAATGCAGTAACAGGCTTTGGACACAGGGACCTTGATTTGCATCTTGGTTTTATTCAACTTCTTGAGTGCTTGAGTTGAATTTGTACTACCTAACCTGGCAAAATCTCTAAATGATCCTTAGTATCATTAAGAGTGTGTATGCGTTGTGCTAAAGCTCAAAGTTAGGGCCTTATGCGTACTTAGGAAGGTGCTCTATAAATGAATTAGATCCTTAGTTCTTTGCTACTTATACAAGCTTATTTATCTAAAATGGGACTATCCTATCAAATAATTCTGAGGTTAAACAATATATAATCTATAGTAGTTTATTTACATGTCTACCAAACAATAGGGATTTCAAAAATGAAAGCCAATATTAGAAGGAAAATTATATATGATATTAATTTCTTTATTACTGAAGTGTAAAGGAATGGTGATGCTCAGACAAACAAAAGTAGAATTAAGTAGTATTCAGGGTCAGGTATATAACTCACTAGTAAAGCACAACCCTAACAGACAAAGGCCCCCAAGTCTGATCCTTACTATCACAAAACAGAAGCTAACACACCAGCCTGCACAAAGAATTTGTTTGTTTGTTTTTGTTTTTCGAGACAAGGTTTTTCTATGTAGCCCTGGCTGTCCTGGAACTCACTCTGTAGACCAGGCTGGCCCTGAACTCTGCCAACAGAGTGTGGGATTAAAGGCATTCACCATCACTGCGTAGCCCACAGAATACTGTTAAAGTTCTTGGTCTTAAAATAGAAAGTATAACTCTAATTTAAGACAAAGAAAGCACAAGATTTCAGCCAAGATGAGGGTTTTAAATCCTTTCTATTACTAATGACAGGTTGTTTTTTTCTTATAGTTAAAATATCATTGTATTATCAAAATGCATTGTACAAAACTAAAAGAATTAACAAAATATTCAACATTCATCACATCTACCCATAAAAGTCTAATATATGATATCATGCAATATGTATGAGGGTGCTGGAGAGATGGCTCAGAGGTTAAGAGCACTGACTGCTCTTCCAGAGGTCCTGAGTTCAATTCCCAGCAACCACACGGTGGCTCACAACCATCTGTAATGAGATCTGGTGCCCTCTTCTGGCCTGAAGGCATACATAGAGACTGAACACTGTGTACATAATAAATAAATAGTTAAAAAAGTATGTATTTTACACATATACAAGAAGTTTATATTATAATGAAACTTAGATGCCAAATACAAAGGCCTTTATACAGGTTCTTGGGAAATGAACACATATTTAAATTGGTGACTACCATACACAAAGATGCCAAAGAAGCTACCAACAGTATAGGTCAACAAGTGGCTCAGTATGTAAAAAGTACTTGCTGGATGGAACAACCTAAGTTCCATTCCCACATGTTATCTGTTCTTCAGATGCATATTTTGGGATATGTACACACATTTACATCATGCAGATAAACACACACACACACACATACACACACACACATGCATAAGTGCACACACACATATACACAATAAGTTTTCAAAGAAAAACTACCAACAGTTAGTCTAAAATTTTCTATCAATGCATAAATTACTTTTGCTATTTCAGCTTTAATTGGAGTATTTCCATTAAGTATTGATGTTTAAACAGTAAAATCATCCTGATTCTGCATTACTGCATAAAACAGACTAAATGATTTGTTTATTAAAAGCAACAACAAAATGATACAGAAAGAAATATACAATTCATTTTGGAGCTTAAATTTTTACAACATTCCAAGTGTATATTCAGAAATACTAACTATGTTCATAAGATGTTATATCAATAAACACTATAATTGTCACCAGGCAGTGGTGGCACACATCTTTAATCCCAGCACTCAGGATAGGTGAATCTCTCTAAGTTCAAGGCCTGCATGATCTACAAAGCGAGTTCCTGGACAGTGAAATTGTTATACAATTAAACCCTGTCTTGAAAAACCAAACCAAACCAAACAACAACAAAAATTCCAAAAAACCCCCCAAACTTATAATTATCTTATATTTAATACACAGTCAATATTTGATACTAGTTAAAAATCAATAATCCTGAATGAGAAACAAATTTGTAGTAACTATATATTATAATGAATTTAAAGTCAGAAAACTTTAGTATAAAAATCCTAGTTCCAACAGTTATTAGTATTGACCAAGAGCTAGTAATTTAACAACTCAGGGCATTATTTCTTCACTTCTATAATGAATAAATTTGAAAATTTATTTTAAAGATTTAATTTTAATATTTGAAACAATTACTGCCTGAATGGCGAAATTTCTTTAATGTTGGGTGTTGGAACCCTTACGTTTCTGGTAGGAATATTAATTAGCACAGTCTAAAGGGAAATAGTATGGACATATCTCAGAAAACGAAGAACAGAACTGTTATATCCAGTTCTCCCACTCCTTGGTATATATCTAAGGAAATAAGATCAATGAACAAAGGACACTTGCATGCCTCTTACACTGCTGGACTATGTACAACAGTTAGGAGAAATAATCAGCCCAGAAGCATGTCAACCATCAAATGGGCAAAGAAAATATAGTACACCATATAATGTGGTATTAATGTTGACTAAAGGAAAAAAATAAAATTTAAATTCTGTCACCTGAAACAAAGTGAATGAAATATAATACGAAAGACATAGACAAGTGCCACATGTTCTCTCATATATGGAAAAAAAACAAAAAAAAAACCAATTGATTCAAGTAGAAGAGGATCTGCTAAGAATTCAGAAGGATGTGGGGGTGTTGGCGGCAAGGGCAGAGGAATGGGTAAACATGATCAAACAGCATATATGGTCATAAATACTACATGAATCCCAAATGGAGAAAACTACTGTAAGGAAAGGGATGTGTCCAAACGCCTGGCTGTCCCTTCTGAAAATAATTTCTTCTTTGGTATTTTCAGATTCAAAGAAAAATGTAGTAAGTGACATGAAATATTTAACTTTTTTAAAAAGCTGAGGCAGGTGGATTGCTGTGAACTTCAAAGACAGTCCCACAGTAAGTTTGAGGGAAGCCCAGGTTATAGAGTGAGGCCCTACCTAAAAAACAAGTACAAGAGCTATAACTATGAAACTTGGCTGTAGTGGAACAAGTATAGTCATGTGCTATTATGATGACGTTTTGGTAAATGACAGATCGCTATTTGATAGTGATTCTATAAGATTCTATCACTTGGTGAGTTATATCTATCTTAGTTTGAACAAGTACACTTGGTGATGTCCATCCTAAAGATGTATTTCTTGGACTGTAACACCCTGTAACATGTAACTGTTAGGCATCACTCTGGTTAGCTATGAGAAAAAAAAAACTATTTTTTTTTAAAAAAACATTTCATACTAGACTTATTTATATACTAAAGAGAAGTCCATCTTGACAAATTTCAGGGTAAGGGTGTAGGGATTAAAGGCATGAGCCACCAACACCTGCTAAATCCAGTTTTTTTTAATAATACACGAGATAACTTTGTTACTAATGATATCTTCCTAAGTGAGAAAGTCATACTGTCTTTATAATAAAAGTATTTTATAAATATTTCTGCTGTGAATTTTCATCTCTCTATGATATTTTTCACATAAAGAATATTTAAAAGACATGAGGTTTTTAAAAAAAGACAGGAGGTAAGACATGCTGACTAACCAGAAATCAGGAGTTTTTGACAACTTCTGAAATTTTTATTATTACAGGCTTCATCAATATATTAAATGCATTTTCTGTCCTATTTAACTATATTATTTATGTAGGTGGGTCTTCTGTCTATGTGTTATTTTCATTGGTTAATAAAGAAACTGCTTTGGCTTTTTGATAGGGCAGGATTCAGATAGGTGGAGTAGACTGAACAGAATGCTGGGAGAAAGAAAGCAGAGTCAGGCCGACTCCACGATTCCCCTTCCTGAGACGGACGCTGACTAGACTCATGCCAGTAAGTCACGACTTTGTGGTGACATACAGATTATTAGAAATGGGTCAGTCAAGATGTGAGAGTTAGCCAATAAGACGCTGGAGATAATGCGCCAGGCAGGGTTTAAATGAATACAGTTTCCGTATAATTATTTCGGGTATAAACTAGCAGGGGAGCTGGAATCCTGGCGGGAGTGCAGCCCGCTGCTCCTTTTGCAACATATTACTATTATAAAGTAAGAAATGAAGTAATATTTAAAAATTTCAAAGATATAGCTTTTTACAGTGAGAAAAACAAAAATCCTTACTGAGGAATAATATTAGAATCAACCAAGTGTTTTCAACTAGGAAGTATAAAAATTAATAGAAAGATATAAGATCTATGGAGTAGTTTCATTTCCAACCTTTCTAAAAACTTTTGATAACATCTTAAATCCATGGGCATACAATATGAAGGGCAAAAACATTATTTGTTGTGCACTCACTCTCTCAAACTGCTGTTACAAGTATAAACGGGTAAATCACAGCAACAGTGAAAAAGCAAACTAACAACATGTACCATGAGCCTTAAAAGTGTTCCTATTATTTTTCTAGCTCTCTATATTTTCTACTTAGTTGCAGTTTTTTAATACAAATTCTCCGGCTTTTAAAACATTTGGGTCTAGTCTATGCCCTATGACTAGGAATTCTACAAAAAATAAAATTCCATTTATAAAACTTCAAAGTGTTATCTGAAGCTGGGCAGTGATGGTCCATGCCTTTAATCCCAGCTCTTGGGAGGCAGAGGCAGGTGGATGCCTGTGATTTGAAGCCTGTCTCAAAAAAAAAAAAAAAAGTTTCTGATAAGAAAAAAAAAAAGAGGCTGGGAAGATGACTCAGTGAATACAAATGCTTGCCATACAGCATGAGGACCTTGACTGTATCTGTATGTTCTAGAGAAATAGTGAATCAAGAAATCAGTAGTCCATGACTTTAAATGGTCCTAAATATAAATGTCTGTATCAATGTCTGTTGGAAAATAAAATATTTCCTAAACTAAAATATCATACACAAATATTCACATGAGCTTTACTACTTCATTTACTACTTCAATTTATTGTCTGAAGGCAGTAAAGCTCATGTGAATATTAAGAAATTAAGAAAAAAAACCTGTCCCCATGTAGACAGTGAGTAGATTGCTTTAATAGGTTTTTCTGAGCTTGGAGGATTTAAATATTTGCCTAATTCCAAGAGCAAAATGTATGAACTGAATGCGGCTGCCCTCATCCTAGCTTAGGCTGAGTTAGTGAGAGCGTGAGAGGCAGAGTACCCATTGATACTTACACACCATCAGAGAGGACAGCCTGGGCTGGAGTCCTACTTCTGTCTCTCACTGCGTCTGAGATCCTGGACAGGGTATAAATCTTTGTGCCTCACTTTTCTCACCCCTAAGATGGGGTGAGTATATATGTACATATGCTAATATAGTCTAGCTATATAATATTATATTATAATATTATATAATATAATATATAATATAGTACATATGCTAATATAGTTTTATAATGATAATTAAATCAGTTTATCTGGCAAAAAAGATAAAACTTGGCAATATAATAAAATGTAAACACAAATTGATAAAAAATTGTCTGCAATGGCATGCTCAAATCTGAATCAAAAGAAATCTTTGTTATTGTTTTTTGATTTTTTTGAGACAGGGTCTCACTATGTAGCCCTGGTTGTCCTAGAACTCACTACACAGACCAGTCTGGCCTCAAACTCCCAGAGATCTACCTGCCTCTGTCTCCTAAGCACTGAGATCAAAGGCATGCCCAACTAAAACAATAACATTTTAAAAAGTCATAAATAATGCCAACAAGATGGCTTAGGAGGATGAGGCATTGCTGCCAAGCCTGACAACCTGAGTTTAATCCCTAAGTCCTACATGCTAAAACAGAACCAACTCCCACAAGTTGTCCTCTGACCTCCACATTTATGCTGTAGCACACGTCCCCGCACACAAATAAGTAAATAGGCAAACAAACAAATGTTCATAAATATAAAAAGTTAATAATAAAGTACCTTGCAGTTCTGTAGAAGTCGTATGAGATGTTCAAAGCAATTACTGTTAAGGAAAATGGCCTGAAGAACAGGCCTGTCTGCGCAGTCTAACATGGCTGTGATGGTATCTATAAATTAAAAACAAAAATGACTCATGTAAAAGTAAAAATTTGGGATCAAACATGTATCGTCATCATTTTAAAGTTAGGCTTTTCAGTTGGCAGAACAGATGCAAACTAACTGGGAAATTATGTAGATAGGGAACAGAAAACAAAAAGTTGTAAAGAAAAGTGAACATTTTCATACTTTATAGTTCAAGCTAGTTTAAATTGTAAATATGACTGGCAAATATTTTTTAGCAAACTGCTTATTTGTTCTTTCATAAAACTCATCCTGTGTCTGATTTGCTATTAATAAGCAATATCTGGGGGTTGGAGAGATGGCTCGGAGGTTAAGATCACTGGTTGCTCTTCCAAATGTTCAATTCCCAGCAACCATATGGTAGCTCACAACCATCTATAATGAGATTTGGTGCCCTCTTCAGGCATGTATATAAACATAATAAATAAATAAATCTTTAAAAAAATAAGCAATATCTGTTTATGTTATTTAGTAGTAATGTTTAAACACTATGATATGACTATATGGCCTATGAAAACATACTATTT
Organism: Myodes glareolus; assembly: GCF_982192425.1. Taxonomy (NCBI): domain Eukaryota; kingdom Metazoa; phylum Chordata; class Mammalia; order Rodentia; family Cricetidae; genus Myodes; species Myodes glareolus. Next base: position 2,813,289 of record NC_142026.1, on the reverse strand, counting down.
ATCTCTCAGTTCCTACTGTGGAGATAATACATTTGAAAAATCAAAGGATATCTGGCATGGCAAATATCATAGTTCCTAACAACAACAACAACAAAAGAATTCCATCCAACAGAGAATCAAACTAATTTTTAAATTTACAACTTATAATTACTATCAAAAAATAGCTGGAGAGATGATTCAGCAGTTAAGAGCACTGGTTACTTCTCTTCCAAAGGTCCTGAGTTCAATTCTCAGCAACAACATAATCATCCACAGTGAGGTCTACTGCCCTCGTCTGGCCTGCAGGGATACATGCAGGCAAAACAGTGTATACATAATAAATAAATCTTTAAAAAAAATTACTAATATAAAAGGAAACATTTTTTTTGTATTAGGTTATATAGTAGTTATTGGCATTTCCAAATACTTAAAATATATATATATATAAAACTATCAAAGGGGATTTAGATGAACAATAAAAAAAAATAAGGAATGATCAACTGATATGTTTACTATCAATTCTGGAGTCTGGAATGCACTTGCAGCATCACTACTTTTTGCCATGGATCACAAAGCTGGTGACTCATAGAGAATGGGCCTGTAGGATCAGAGTCTTGGCCTTTCCATGCCAGTTCTACTCAGTAGGAGCTAAGATACTTCAGAAAAATTACTGAGTATCTGACTCCATTAGAAGGGAATAATGAGTATGAGTCACTTATTGACTGAAACAATTGATACAAAGAATATACTATACTAATACACTGTAACCAAAACAAAAAAAAAAAACAAATAACCTTCATTTTGAAGAAAAAACATCATATAAACTGATTAGGGAGTTTGTAAAGTACAGAGACCAGATATAGTTGCACAGAGACACAAAACAACCAACACAAAGAGAAGAAAAAAACAAGGACACAGGGGTTCTGTGTGACAACTAGATTTTCTGTTCTAGAGAATAGAAATGTTAGAGAGGCATTTATTTAGTTTATTTTTATCATAAGTAAAAGGATATAAATAATATCTTCAAAAAATTCTTCTTCCTGGCAATTTTAGTCATAACTTTCTTTTTAACAGACACACTTTATTGGATTATACTTCCAAAAAAGAATAGACAGTAAAAATGTAAAAATGATAAAATAAAAATATAAATAAATCAATTCCATACTAATCATTTGGAAGTCAAAAATATAAATACACATTACTTAAACAAAACAGTCAATATTTTTAATACAGCAGACTGCATCTCAAAAGAAACTGAGAATAAAAAAGCAAAAATGAACTGAGGGAAATCTTTATTGAATACTTACTGAGCATCTTAATCTGCAGAGCTATGAACTGGCTTTCCCACCGCATGGACTTCCTCTGTTTGGGTAAAGCTGAGTGATCTGAGTTGAGCAATTTAAAATAGTTCTCCAGTACCGTACTGGTTTCCACCTGACGCTGGTCAGAACTGCTAGTAAGAAGGATATGTACCACTTGTGTCAGGCATTTCAGAGTTAGTTCTCTCTTCCTACTCACTTCCTCAGGATCTCCTTCCTCCCATGAATCACAATCAGACAAAACCCGCATGAGAACTTCCATGGTGGCTGGAGAAATAGCTTGCAAAGCATTCCTCTGAAACATTAAAAACAGTAAAAGATGAAATGAAATCTAAAGGTTTTACATATTTGCAATAACAAAGAATTAGTGAGCCTATGGGTAATTTTTTCTTTTAAATAAATTAACAAAGTTATTAACAAATATATTTGATAAACACTGCAAATGTTACTTGTATCTAAGCCTTATTTTGTTCACTACTAATCTGAAGTTCAACTTCACCTTCTTTGCAGCTAAAAGACACCATGTAAGATAAGGTTTTGCTCAAAAAAACAGAAGACAAAGAGTATAAAAGAGCTATTTCTTTATAAACGGAAAGGGGTTTCTTTCTTTCCTTTTCCATCCTGGAGAGCAGACACAATGCTTAGAACCACCTTATATTAAAAAAGATACAACCCAAAATTAAATTGTAGGCAGTGTACAGAAAGTAAAATAGGACACACTAAGGGTCTTAGCCCATTGCTGATGTGAGAAGTCCTTCTGTGTTGCTTTTATTGGCTAATAAAGAAGTTGCTTTTGGTCAATGGCTTAATAGAGTAAAGCCAGATTGAAAGAGGTATATAGAGAGAGTAGGCGGAGTCAGGGAGATGCCATGGAGCTGCCAGAGGAGAAAGACGCAAGATGCCAGCCAGAACCTTACAGGTAGGCCAAAAGCCTCATGGTAAAATATAAAATAATAGAAACGGGTTAACCAAAGATATAAAAGCTAGCTATCAATACGCTTAAGTGATTGAAGAAGCAGTGATTTAAATAATATAGCTTCTGAGTGATTATTTCATTGTCTGGGCAGTTGGGAACAAACAAATGGTCTCCACCAACAAATTGAGGCGAACGTGGCCAACGTGGTCATGCTCAACATCCTTAGCGATCAGGGAAATGCAAACCAAAACAACTATGAGATACCATTTTACACCGATCAGATTAGCTAAAGTCAAAAACACCAATGATAGCCTATACTGGAGAGGATGTGGAGAGAGGGGAACTCTCATTCATTGTTGGTGGGAATGCAAACTTGTGCAGCCACTGTGGAAATCAGTGTGGCGGTTTCTCAGGAAACTGGGAGTCAACCTCCCTCAAGACCCAGCAATTCCACTCTTGGGAATATACCCAAGAGATGCCCTATCATACCACAAAAGCATTTGTTCAACTATGTTCATAGCAGCACTATTTGTAATAGCCAGAACCTGGAAACAACTTAGGTGCTCCTCAATAGAAGAATGGTTAAAGAAGGTGTGGAACATATATACATTAGAGTTTTACTCAGCGGTAAAAAACAAAGACATCTTGAATTTTGCATGCAAATGGGTGGACATAGAAAATGCTTTACTGAGTGAGGTAAGCCAGACCCAAAAAGAGGAATATGGTATGTATTCACTCATAAGTGGATTCTAGCCATAATTAAAGGTCTTTGAGCCTATTATTCGTGATCCTAGAGAAGCTAAATAAGAAGGTGAACCTGAAGAAAATCATATAGTTATCCTCCTGGAGATTGGAAATAGACAAGAGTCCCAGAACATTCATCTGGCGATGGATGGAGATAGAGACAGAGACCCACACTGGAACACTGGACTTAACTCCCTAGGTCCAAACGAGAAGCAGAAGGAAAGAGAACGTGAGCAAAGAAGGCAAGACCAGAGGGAACCTTCATCCCACGATGGATGGCGATACAGACGGAGACCCACACTGGAGCACCGGACTGAGCCCCCCAAGGTCCAAATGAGGAGCAGAAGGAGGAAGAACATGAAAAAGGAAATCAGGACCGCGAGGGGTGCGAACACCCACTGATACAAGGGGACTGACCTAATGAGAGTTCACCAAGGCCAGTTGGACTGGGACTGAACGAGCACGTGATCCAACCAGATTCTCTGAATGTGGCCGGATTCTCTGAATGTGGCTGGCCCAGAGTCTTTCCGAAAAGCCATTGACAATGACACTGGGACTTGTTTCCTCTGCATATACTGGATTTTTGGGATCCAGTCTGATTGGATACTCACCTTCCTGGACCTGGAGGGAGGGGGGAGGAACTTGAACTTCCCACAGGGCAGGAAACCCTGACTGCTCTTAGGGATGGAGAGGGAGGAGGAGAGGGAGAGGGGGGAGTGGGAGGGTGTTGGGAGGAGGGGCGGAAATGGAAACTTTTATAATTTAATAAACTTTGAAAAAAAAACACAAGAAAGTTTGGGAAGAAATTCTACACAGCTTCTTTAAAAGAGGTCTTCCTGATTCAGTGGTAGCAAAAATGTGTGGTTTTGAAATGGCAGCTTCCTGGTTTGTGTTGCCAGCATGAACTCTGGCTCTTTTAGGAGGCTGAGCACTTGAATGGGGTTTGTGAGCTGCTAGTGTGCTGGAAGTTACTTGGTGGAAGCATGGGCCAACAGGCTACCAGAGTTGAAGTGGTGAGCGTGGCTCCCACCCGGCAGTCTCAGAGGCAATGAATGGACCTCCATCACGTTGGACTGGGTTGAATCAAAAGGCTAAGCATTGGCTCTAGCTATGCCCACTTAGCATTTAAAAAAGGGGAGAAGGAGCTTCTGGTCAGAAAATAATTACAGATATGCAATAAAGACAGATTCAGATTAAAAAAAAAAAAGACCTGTAAATGGGTCACAGTGCTAGAAAAATGTACATAGGTTTGGGACAGAGAAGAAAAAAAATATAGACAGTTATAAAAAAAAGTAAATCGTTTTAAAAAATAAAATGAAGTCTTTAAAGAGACAAAGTAAACTCGGAGAAAAAAATAGAGTAAGAAAAATACGCCACATAATGATGAAATATACACAAAAATCTGGATTATATATACTATTGTGTTTTCTTTAAATTTTTTGACTGTGAAGGAGCTAAGTACAGAGTGACATTTCATTGTACAGGCTGCTAAGATAAAACAACATACATACTTTAAAGGTATCTTGATTTCAAAATATGGATCTAAGGATATAATGCTTTGGAAAAGAGGTTCTACTTGCTTCCACAGAGGATGAGAACCTATGGATTTCTTCTAGACTAATGTGGTTTGATGGACCAAGACCTCCCTGAAAGGATGCCATTAACACCCCCCAAAATACTTTGCCCAACAAAAAGCAGGAAGCAGTTTGGAGAGAACTATGCCCAAATTCCTAAATATTGTTTATAAATATTTGTTTACATTTAAAGGAGGATATGCTATAGAGATTTTCATTCATATGGAACTTGGTTTATTGATATAAATTTAAGGTCAATGTTGTTATACTGTATACTATATATTTCTGATTTTGATAAAGGTCTCATGTTTGTGCAGCTCATTAAAATGTAACATATAATTTAAATATATAGGTTAATAGATAATCATCTGTAATAGTCAAGCTTGTAGTTATGTTAGTTAGATTTTCTAGATGTACAGAGATACATTTCAGATGGATAGTCATTCTTCAAAGTCCTACAGAATATGACATTTAAAATGTTTTAAGAACTTAGGACTTTTCATGGCAGTGAAATACATCTGCTCCTGGAAGCACCAAGCTACTTTAAGAGGATGATGGGCATCGAAGAGGCTCCTCATGGAGTTTGTTAGACATTTGGGCAAGAAATTGTTCTTGCCTTAACTGTTTGAATGGACTTGCAAGATACTCAGAAAAATGACTGCTAGAACTGCCTAAAGAAGGTGAGACAGTCCTTCAGGATCCCTGCTTCATGAAAGAGTCCGCCAAACATTCTGCAGGACACATAAAAAAGTGATTGACAAACAGACAATATAGGCAGAACTGTCTTTGAAATTTCCTGCTTCATGGAATAGTCTGCTGGATACTATAGGCCAGTAGTATGGGCTGAAGATGGATGCTCAAATGATACAGAAGATCTGTGGGTGACTGTCCACACAGAGAGATGTCTTTGTCATTTCTAGAGATTTGAAAGTAGCTTACAATGCACTTCCTGTTAACTTAGTAATATTATATCCTTCTGGAGTCTTCGATGGAGTTGAAGAACAGATATAGTTTTCCTTAGTTATGATAAAGTAGATGTAAGTATTGTAGCTATAATTCTTGCTTGATACCTGTTTTGTTATATGTAATTTTACTATGTTAAATTTAAAACCTTCCTTTTTATTTAAATAGAAAAGGGGAAATGATGTGGTGGTACAGGATTATTGTCTGTATTCTATCAATCATGTTTTAAATAAATGCTGATTGGCCAGGCAGGAAGTATAGGCAGCAAAACCAGACAGGAAGTAGAGGTGGAGCAAAGAGAATACGAGAATTCTCAGAAGAAGGAAGCCCATTCCTCCCATTCCTGCCAGACCACCAAGAAGTAAGATGTAACATGCCCCGCTGGAAAAGGTACTGAGCCACGTGGCTAACATAGATAAGAATAATGGGTTAATATAAGTTACAAGAGCTAATAAGAAGCCTGAGCTAATGGGTCAATCAGTTTTATAACTTATGGAGATCTCTGTGTGATTTTCTTTGGGGCTTGCCGGCTGTGGGGTACTGGGCGGGACAGATACCCTAACAAGCAGGCCCCCTCATGTTACAGTGTGGGAAGTCCTTCTACATGTTGTTTTTGCCTGTGATAGGGCAGAACAGAGGTAGGCACGGAAAACTAAACTGCTGGGAGAAAGGCAGAGTTGCAGGATACCATGTAGCCGCTGCCAGAGACAGATGTGATAGAACCTTGTCAGTAAGCCAGAGTCACGTGGGGATACACAGAGAAATGGGTTAGCCAAAGGCAGAAGAGCTAGCTAGCAATGCACTTAAAACATTAGCCAAGCAATAATTTAAACAATATAGTTTCTGTATGATTTCAGGAACGGGCAGACAGAAACTTCCACCAATACCTTGCATACATTTAAATTTCTTAACTAAATTTAAAACATCAGTGTTACTAGATTTTATGTTATAGAACTAAGTCCATTCCAAATGACTTAGGTTTGTAAAATGACTGACACATTTATGACTAATTTTACAAATATTTCTGAAACTCCTTACGTTAAGTAGTTGCTATAGCACAGGTCTATAATCCCTGCTATTTGGGGAAGTTAAGGCAAGAGAACCAATAAGTTCAAACCTTGCTTGGGCTACAAAGTAAGTTTGAGACTAACATAGACAATTTAGTGAAATTTAAATGTAAAAGAAAGGAGAAGTGTATACAGTTCAGTGCTATAGCAATGTCTGACACATGTGAAGTCCTAGGCTCACTGTCCAATAATGCAGGAAAAAAACAATATGTAATGAACATAATTATGCAATAACAGTCCATAGGTCACTTAGTCTTACTATTGCCAATAATAATATTAACAATAGATAATATTATGGAAGAAAGTACTGATGGCATTAACCAGTATCTGATCTCCCCTAAAAAATCTTTACTATTAGAACCCATGATGTTTTCCTGGATACATGGCTACCAACAATACAGATCATACTGCCTATTTCCCCTGCTGATAAGAAGGTCCAGGAAATGAATTTTATCATCTGGACACATTTGGCCCTTTTACATGACAATGCCCAAGTTTGGTAAATGAGACACGGGACTGAGCAGATGCAGTGTCGCACATCTCTAGTTCCAGCACCTGAGAGGCAGAGGCATGCAGATCTGATGAGTACACAGTGAGTTCCAAGCCAGCCAGGGCTACTTAGTGAGATGTGTCTAAGAAGAGAAGGGAGAGGGAAGGGAGAAGGGAGGATGAAGAAATGAGAGATCACTAGTTGAAGAAATGAGAGATCAGTATCTCCTGAAAAGAGTTTATTTATGTCAGTATCTCTGTCATAACCCCATTTTTGTGCTCCAGATGTCTGACATTATGGTCAAAACACCAGCAGCTACTAACAAACTGATGTTCAGAAGGAATCAAGAGTCTCTGAAGAGCCTGAACTGTTTACTAACTTTTTATTTTCTTTCTTTTCCCTCAAGTGTTAGGGACTAAACCCAGGGCCACCACATGCTAAGTGTATGCTGTATCACTAAGCTACATTTCCAAATCCACAACTGCAGTTTTTGATTAGGAGACAAACATAAACTAAATTAAGCTTAGATTATTTTATTATTATACAGCAAATAATAAATCAGATACAATTCCAACCTCCTTCATTTCTACAAACACAGGCCACTTTTGCTCATTGTTTTACCAAGAGCATGTGTCCTTTAGTCCTTATATATATCCTGTAAATATCACTGCTTCTACATTATAAGTATGTAACCTAAAGACAATTTGAGTTCAACCTCTGTGAGACAGACTCGTTTCAAACCTAGGTCAACCCTAGCATCCTTGCACTTAACAAAACACAACAGACTCTCTTATGTGTATTTACAGATCTAAAATACAAATATGTCAGTGAGCAATTCAAGTACAACACTTTGGGAAAGACCCATTATCAGACTTTTTCTTTTCCTTTAATAAGAGCCATCAAATACTCAACCAACTTGTCCTGACCCAACAACCAGCAAGCAACCTTCTGACTTCTGTAAGTCAAACTGACTATGGTCTGATCACAAAGATTCTGAGTAGCACATAACATAATAAATCGAGTCTCAGGTACCTATTTTATTTTTCATGGCAACAGTTCATTACAGAATTATCCTTGAGGTTCATAACCCATGAATGAGTACTAACAAGAATATATCTCTAGGTACTCAGAGATGAATGAGACCCATGTAGGCTTCCCCCTCAGTCAACAACACCATTCCTATTTTTTTCATGTTTATATTCTGTCAATTCCTATTCACGACAGTAAAAAAAAAAAAAATGATGAAAACTGTAAGGCAATGATCCAAAAGAAGAAAAGCAGCAAATGAAACAAAGTGATGAAGCGAACTTAAAACAGAAAGTAAGGTTGAGCAAAGATGGCACACCCTTTTAATCACAGCACTCTGGAGACAAGGCAGGAGGATACTGAGTTCAAGGTCAGCCTGGTCTACAGAACGAGTTCCAGGACAGTCAGGGCTACACAGAGAAACCTTGTCTCAGAAAAACAATCAGAAAGCAAGATCTAAACCACTGCTTCTTTCATCTTAGAAAGACTGTTATCTTCCACCAGAATCAAGAGAAGTGCACAAAACCTACCAAGAAGCCTTAAATAGCGACACTGGATTCTAAAAAGGGAACAGGATAAATAAACTAGAGAATGAAATTCTAGCAGAAATCTAAAAGCAACAGGAGTGAATATGTACTGGATGTGAAGATTAGTAATTGAAAACTATGATAATATAATAGAAACAAAAATAGAAAATATAGGGAGAAAATTTCAGTAGTGGAAATATAGTATTTTATTTAAATTCCAATGTAAGCAACAAAACACAGCAATGTAATACTTGTGATTCTGCCACCAATAAAAATGTGCACTTTCATATGTTATAGTTGTTACAACATAGCAAGATCCTTTACAGCCTATCAAACTAAGTTCTTCCTAGGTTATGTATGCTGTTCTTCCAAATTCCTTGGCTCAAGGAATCCTGTCTCAACCTCCTGCATTGTTCTGACTAAAGCTTTGTAGCACCGTGACTGACTCACTGCTGCATCCTGTTGTTTCATGAATTATAAAAAGCCATATTTGGAGAGCCAGGCCATGGTGGAGCATACCTTTAATCCCATGACTTGGGAGGCAGAGGCAAGTGGATCTCTGTGAGTTTGAGGCCAGCCTGGGTCTACAGAGCAAGTTCCAGGACAGCCGAAACTATACAAAGAGAAACCCTGTTTTGGGGTGGGGGTGGGGGGAACCATAGTGGAGCTGGACAGTAGCATGAGTGTTTGCCTCTATCATGCATAGCGTCATAAATTCAATTCCAAGACCATACAAAAGCACATATTATTACATCACAAATTTGTTTTATTACCATTTCAACAACTGAATTTCAAGGTAGTTTTTCTTTTATGATAGGTATTTTAGACATTTAAAAAATTCTGATAAGTGTCTTTACCAAACTCTACAATGGGTATACTACACAATATGTACAAAAGGACAAAGACTCTCTTGCTTAAAATGCATCATTTAAGAAAACATGTAAAACATTCTCTCTGAATTATTAGCCTTTTGGCAACAGGCAATTACATTCAGTTTGCCAGAGAAACACTTTTGGAACATATATATGCATAAATATATTTAATAATTGCAACTAGACAGCAGAGTGAATAAATTCATGACTTTGGAAATCAAACTGGCTAAACTTTTATTTCTTCATACCTCTAATAAAGATGATTTCCTTTATACTTTAAAATAATATCTAATAACTAAAAGTCAAGAGAAATAGGAACTTATAATACCAATACTCATTTAATCTATTCATCCAGTAATACTAATTGTCAGTGTTAATGTTACTTAGGATTTTAATGGACGATTTTAAGAAGTTTAGTTTTAAATAAAATATAAATTTGAAAGTTATCTGAAGCATCAAGTTATAAAAGACAGAATGCATTAAATAATCCATGAAGAGACTTTTGTGTTGTTAACTACAACTTATACATTAACTTTCAACACTGTCCTCACCTGCCCACCGGCTACAATGGCTCCAAAGAGATGCAATAAGCAACACTTAAGACTTTCCTTGAGATGTTCACTTTCCTGAAAACATTCTGTGAATATAATACACAAATAAACAAATCAATAAGATTTCTATTGCAGAACACAATTCATGTCTAAGGAAACTGACATATGAAGAACTCTATGAAAAGGCTAAAAGTCCGTCAAAAGGCAAGGCTGACAAATGTGTCATATCTCATTTACTTCTCATAGTACTCCCTAAGAACATCCTGACCCAGTATAAATAAGCTACTGGAAGATAAGTTATTATCTCATCTGAAGTAATGTGGTTACTGACAGAACTAGAACTTAGCCCAGTCCTAACTTAAAATCTCTTCTGTTTTCTTAACAACTGACCCTTACTTTAGTGAATTAGAAAATAAAAGAGTTAAATAAAAATATCCTAATCTATTCCAAGAATCAATACTCTAAATTTCTAGGACCTAATGTCTTTTAGCATAATAAAATATTTTGCTACTTTTAAAGAAAAATAAGGCAGAAAAACAAAACAATAAATCCGGAAGTTTCCCTCTGACCTTTTCCTCAATTTACCAACATACTTCTACCTTTAATTTTTTTTTTAAAGAAAAAGTGCTGTACAATATAGTGTCTTTCTAAGGATTTCAGTGAATATTGTATCCAGGACTCTCACCTCAAAATACAAAAAGTCATGGAGCAAAATTTGCTTTTGTAACCTATGTCAATCCTCCAATATACATTAAATCATCTCCAGATTACTTATACTAGCTAAACATGCAAATAGTATGTAAGTAACTCTAACAATGTACTGTTTTAGACAAAAACAAAAAAAAATCTGTACATGTATAGATGCAATTTCTTTTCCACTGCATGTTTTTAAGCCACAGTTAGTTGTGTCTGCAGATGTGGAACTCATGGATGTGGAAAGAATACACTTTTAGTTTTTGAACTTAATACATTATGGACATTACTATAATTTAACAGATAATCTACCTTATTCATCTTTATCACCAAAACAAAACAGCATGATGAACATTTTGTTAACCAGTTCTCTACTGACAAACTGTTGTTACCCCACCAATTTGGGAGGGGTGTTAGATCATGTACATGTATGTGATTCTCATTAACTCTGCCCCTGAACACTGGAATTACAGACTGTGTGGGTCGACACATTTGCACACTAAGTACTTCACTGACTGAGCCATCTGCCCAGAACTTATTTGTCCGTTCTTTTTATAATTCTATAGTAAATACTGTTTTGCCTTTATTAATACTTACACAAAAATATAATGATAGATATCCAACTTTACACATAACACTGCCAAATAAAGCTGTAAAATGTACTAATAGAAATTTGTACTTTAAAAAAAATAAGCCATTATAGCTATGTTGGAATAACTGGCATACACATGCTTTCCTGTTTTAGACAATATAAAAATGGACAAATCAGTCCCAGAAATAGGGTCAGAAAACTGTCAAACATAGATGGAAAACATGCTGAACTCAAGAATTAATTCAGGTTTCTTTTTAGAGACACTTTCAGAATCACTGCACAAAATGGGAGGACTCTAAAAGACCAGTGCTGTTTAATGAGTTCAGGGGACATAAAACAGTTTTAGGAGAGGCTGGAACAACTGGAATTTGCAATGTAGAATACTGGAATGGAGAATGTTATACCAGGTGCTTCGAAAACACATATAACACTTGCTTTGTGTTTGAGTAACAATCCTCATAAGATAATGTAAAATTCTACAAGCAGGCAAAAACTACAAAGATGGTGTAAGTAGAAAGATTTTATAATCTTATACTAAGATGTAAGATGGGTATTTCATTCAGCTCTGGGGAAACTTAAGAAAATAAACAGTATAAAGACTATAAAAAATACATACTATGTTTTCTCTAATCAAAATTTTGCTAAAAGGGGTAGTGAGAAGGCTTACCAGGTAAAAAGTCAATTCCTGCCAAGCCTAATGGCTTAAATTCAACCACCAGGATTCACAGGTAGAACAATGACTTCTGACATTTATGTAGACATGTACAATACATTGGGAGGCACATTTTGTTACAAAAAAAACCCACAAAAAACCACACATTTTCTAACAAAGTAGCAAAAATAAGTTTTTTGAAGACCCCTTTCAAGAAAACTGCAACAAAAATAAAAAAATTCTATCTCATCCAAAGCCAGAGTCAAAGCAAAAAGGTGAATACACGTTTCACCTATTTTTGATCATCCAAAGCACACCCAAGTCAAGCTCAATGTCTTCAAAGATGTTCCAGAAAAAATACACATGATCACTACACCCCCACTATATTCTCTGGTAAAGTCAAACAATTAAAAAAAAAGAAAGAAAAAAGGTAACAAACTGCTCCATTTGAAAGTCAAAGTCAGCAAGCATCAATTTAAAACAGGTTTCAAAGACAATGCATGATACTGAAACAGACAGCTCAACACCTTGATTGGCCTGGTGGAAAGAAAAGGGCCCGCTATGTTCCATTAGCTTCTATCTACAATGTTTTGGATGTTTTCAACAAAACTGAAATCATCTGAGGCCCCAAATCATATAATAAAACTTTTCACTTTCCTAGATCACAGGATATAAGGAATCTCTAAGCCTAAAGCCCCATTACTATTGTAGAAACTATATCTGGGAATCATTTGGCTCAGGGTATCCGATCCTATCAAAGCCATCCAGGTCTTTCTTAAATCCTACCACTGCAGCTTAGTGCCTCTGGAAAATTAACAAGTTACTGTATTCTTTGGATTCCTAGTTATAGCTTTATGCATAAGCTTCTAAATGAATCCCTAAAATGAAGCAACCAAGTTCTCCTTCATGGGACTAAGAACAAAAGAAGTCTTCTGAGAAATTAAAAGCTTCTTTAATCAGGGATGTAACTTTGGAGGTTATTACAACCTGACAGATCTTTTAAACTGTATGTTACCAAATACCAGGGTGTAACCCTGGAGTTCTCAAATTATGCCCTAGGTCAAAGCTACCTATCTACTTGTAGGGTAAATATTAAAACTGATTCAGTTGCCCAATGGTTGACAGGATACATTAACTACAGCCTTTAATCCTAGCACTTGGGAGGTAGAGGCAGGTGGAATCTGAGTTCTAGGAAAGCCTAGTCTACACAGTGAGTTCTAGGGCAGTCCGAACTATGTGGAGACACTCTGGTTCAAAAGAGGGAGGGGGACAGAGGGGAAGGGAGGTGGGAAAAAAAGAAAAAGAGAAAAAAGAAAAGTAACTGTCATGACTCTTTTAATAATAGAAGAAGTCCTTAAATTTACTTTGGGGTCTCCACTGTCTATATTTTATATCAAATAACCTCTCTATTAAATCCCAAATCTCCCACTGGTTTAGATACTTTTATGTTACCAAGCCTGGCTACTTGATAACTTTGAAATATCTTTACAACAGTGTCCCACCTCAACTCTTCTACTTTATTTCCTACCCCAGAGTATGGTTTATTTAAATTTCACAAATTCAATATGGCTCATCAACAGCAGTTCCTATGCGAGTAATGAAAAATAAACCAGCTGCGCTACTACTGTCCTCCTTTCAGGTACCACAGAAATCAGCACACTTGGTTAGATGAGTAGGCTTAAATTTTGCTGCAACTTAACCAGAGCAAAAGGGAAACTATGCACACTGCCTCTAAATACCCTTCTTGGTAATACATGCACATACTGCCCTCTGGAGGGAAAAGATTTTATTTTAATGCTAAAAGTGATCCCATCGATTATGGATTTCGAATTCTAAGTTCATTAGAGACAATACATTTGCTGGCTGAAATAGCAGCGGTCCTTTACAAGGCACACCAAAAAGAAGTCATTTAGGAAACTAAAAAAGGAGATGCGGCAGTCAAACAGGCAGCTGACTATCCCTTACTGCATTTTGGTGCTCCTTGCACAGGACCTTTCCACCTCAACCTGAAAAGGTCACTGAAGTATCTGAAGCTCTTTTTCTGGAAATTACTCCTCCACTTAGCTTTTCAGGTACTCTTTAAAATAAAAATGTGCCTTCAGCTGCTTCCCAAATCACTCAATTTATATCTAAATCTCTGGGAAGTTAATACTATCTTCATTCATTTTACAGTCCTTACTCTTCTAAAACGGTGGAACATTCTAATCAGACCATTAAGTTGTTTTTAAAAATTATGCCCAGAGATTGAGTATATCTAAAGGGTGTTATTACCAAGAGCCTACATAAGACTTCACACAGCTTTTGGCCTAACCCCTTCCAAGGTGATTTATCAATGCCTCGTTCTATATGTAGATCTGTTTCACGAGGAAGAATCCCAGTCATCCATTCAATATGCTTCTAAGCCTAACAAACCAACAGGCTATAAAAACCACAGATTACAGAGACTGCCTAAGGGTTATGGAGATTGTCTAAACTGCTTTCAATGGGAAAAATAGGTGTTAATATAAGCTTACATGGAGGAGCCTCATACCTATCAACTGACTGACTCTTTTTTTCTTTTGCATTTATTTATTTACCATATGGGAAAGGAGGCATATGTTTTCATCTATAGCACCAGTATAGATGTCAGAGGATCACTTGGGAAGGAGACTCATTCTTCTGTGAGAATGTGGCCACTGGTAAGGTTCCCATGTTCCAATGAATGACTCTGCTATCATGCATATATGGGTAACAATAACTGGAGTTATTAGGTTATTTAAAAAAACTCATAAGTTTGTGAAAGATATGTTTTTAGAAAAATATAAGAAGAATTGGAGGGAAAATGAGAGTAAATATGATATTTCATTGGATGTGTACATGAAATTCTCAATAATAAAGTTTTAGAAAAAGCTAAGCCTTGCTATTTGTATTTGGTTCTAGTTAGTCTTATTCTTTTTATACCCAAGATAAAATTTAATTCTCTTAGGACTAGAGAGAGGCTCTGTGGTAGAAAGCAACTGTTGCTCTTGCAGAGGACCAGAGTTTGATTCCAAGTGCCCACACTGTGGTTCACAATCATCTTTAACTGCAGTTCCAAGGGATCTCATGTTATCTTGTGACATCTAATGTATGCGGTTCATAGGCATACATACAGCAAAACATTCACATAAAATAACTAAATCTAATTTTTAAAAACTACAAATTAAGTTGGGTGTGGTGGTACATGCCTTTATTCCCAGCATCAAGGAGGGAGAGTGAGTTTAAGACCAACCTGGTCTATAGAGTAAGTGCCATGACAGCTGGGACTACACAGAGAAACCCTCCCAAAATATCAAAATAAATAAACAAACAAACATAAAAATTGTTCTTTATTCAGGTCCAAGACTATGCTCATAGCAACAGAGAAGATAAAAGTTGAGTCTATAGATATACCTGATGTGGGATTCCCCTCTGTATGTTGTAAATACAATTGTTTAATAAAGAAACTGTCTTAGGCCTGTAATAGGATAGAGTAGAGCTAATCAGGGAAAACTAAACTGAATGTTGGAAAAAGGTGGCAGAGTCAGGGAGAAGCCATGGAGCAGCCGACAGAGACAGACACATTGGAATCCTGCCTGGCCGGTAGGCCATGAACCTCATGGTAAAATATAAAATAATGAAAATAAGTGAAGATGTAAAAGCTAGCCAATAAGAAGTTAGAGCTAATAGGCCAAGTAGTGATTTAATTAATATGGTTTCTGTGTGGCTATCTGTAGTCTGAGCTGCCGGGCAGTCGGGAAACAAACAAGCAGCCACATATACCCACACACACCCACTCCCATAACTCTGGACTTCAAAAGTACATACTCTTCTTCAAGGTTATGACTAAAGTCCACTACAACTGATTATGCCAGACCTGGTTGCTAGATAGGATACTTCCCCAATGCTCTAGTAATTTGAATTGAAATAAAAAAAGACAAGAGCTTTCAAAGGATGAGACAAAGGCAGCAGTGCTAAGATATATGCTAAGCCTTGCCTTACCAGCACTCCTTTCACAACAATTAAATAATCAAGACATCAGGATATTTTCAAATCTGAGGAATAGCTATATAAAGGACTAACAAAAGATGTTTAAGTCAGAAAGTCTTTTAATGCTGAAAACAACAAATCTGTACTTATTCATGTATCCCAGTGGTATTATTTACATAGGATTGATCTCCATTGATGTAAAATATGACTGCCTGCCTTTGATCCATCAGAATGATTTGTTACTGAGTAGGTCATGAAGTTGAGAATATGCTGATTAGCTGCTAATGGCATTTAATGGCTCTAAGGCATTATCCTTTGGTCCTGGTTGCTCTTAGGATGAACTGATGGGTATAGACTAGAATTTCTGACTATAAGCTCAAGAAGTAAAAATTCTGATTATCCTGTTAGGTATCTACCTATGATACAACATAGTTGGAACCTGAATGTTTTCATTGGTATAACTAGTTAGCTTTTGTTAGATGATTGATTCTACCCGAGGAGATCAGCTACAACTTACCTTCTATCTAGTGCCTTTGCTAAGTGCAAACAAGTGGAAGGCCACACAGAGCAAGACAATAGGGTCAGCTCACTGTAGCCAGGCTCAAGGCACCCGGAGTTGCCTGGTATTCTACCTAGTACCTTCACTAACATGCTAAACTTGAGGACCCTCTTTCCTCAAAAGACTATAAATGTATTTTCCTTTGTTCTCGTTTTTGTTGTTACTCCTACTCCAGATTCCCCAGCAGCAGGCAATATCACTAAAGGATGTTTCCCTTAAATCTGATTCAGTGCATCTCTCTAGTGAATCTCAAAAGAATCTTTATTATTTAAAACAGTTTTTATTCCATCTACAGATATAGAGAATGTCATTTTGGCATATTAAAATTCTTATTATACACATATTCAGGAAGTTATAAATTATATAGCTCAGAAAATTTCTCTTAATTCTTAAGTATGAATTATTTTATTTAAAAAGCAACTGTACAAAAGTACTACTTTAAATACCTTCAGCACTTGTCAGGAGACACTGCACTTTTATTAAGGCTCAGCATTTTATGGATATACCTAATATCATCTCATATACATTACATACAAAAGAAGATTCAAGGGTCCAGAAAGATGATTCAATAAGTTAAAGGGTGTTTACCACCAATACAAACAGCATGAGCTTAAATCCCAGGATCAACATTAGAAAGAGAAGAAAGATCTGGAATAGCAGGACTTTAATTACTGGTAAGAAGAATGTGACCTGATTCTTATCTCTGGCCCTAGAGGCATCCTGGGTACCAAAAGAAACATTAACAGATAACTAAATGCGGCTCCAACAGCTCTGAACTTTTAAAGATTTTTATGTAGAAGGAGACACTCTTGATAAAGAGTAAGGACATACCATTGCTCCCTCCTAGGAGAAACAATCTAAGCAAGCCCACCAACCACTTCAAAGTCCCCCAGGAAAATCTATACTATGCTGTGTATCTTGTCTCTATTCTTGATGGAGATCACAAGAGTCTAGGCCGAGATTCCAGTGACAATATGACTTACTGACTTAATTAGCCATTTC
Organism: Myodes glareolus; assembly: GCF_982192425.1. Lineage (NCBI taxonomy): Eukaryota > Metazoa > Chordata > Mammalia > Rodentia > Cricetidae > Myodes > Myodes glareolus. The sequence continues at coordinate 2,795,776 of NC_142026.1, read as the reverse complement.
AGCTAAGGTCGGAAATAAGGACAGAATTATACCAATAAGGACTTTACCATTTTCAACTGAAGAGAACAGAGAAAATAGGAAGGAATGAAGGTCAAGCTGTGTTTCTTCAAATTCAGAGGACTATACTACAGTTAGAGTGGGGTCAGAACAACCTACTCAGAGCCCCAGGGGCAGAATTGTGCTCACAAATACAAGCACACAGGTGGTGACTCAAGAAAGCAGAGAAAAGCAAATCCCTACCTTAAAAAAAAAAAAAAAAATTTAAGGCCAGTAAAGACTTCTACTGTGCAAAGCTGGTGACCTGGGTTCTATCCCTGGAACCTATGTAAAAACAGAAGGAAAGAATTAACTCCACAAAGTTGGTCTCTGACTGCACACTGCGGCATGCTCGCCCACATACATGTCAAACATAGATACATACAATAATTTCAAATAACTAAATAAACTGAATGCCTTATAGAGCTAGAAGGCACAGCACTAGCTCCCTAATCAAAGAGCTAAGCACTAAACCAAATACCATTTTGAATCTTTAAGTAATGAAATTTGTTATCTTTCCAGATTTTATGATAGCTTGTGTAGAGGCTGAATTATGCAGGCCCATAATTCTGAGAATTCTGAGCGACCTACAAGGTGCACCTACCACACAGAAGGTGGTAGTCTGGCTTTTTGATAGTAAAATAACCTGATGCCATTCTAACAAGTGGTCAGAGTATGCTAATGTCATTGTGCTCCTTTTATTGTAAATTAGGAGATTGCCTGGAGAAGAGATGTTTTCAGTAGACATGACAAAACAGGCATAGGCGGGAGGTGACCTAAGTCATCCCCCCACCCCCACACCTAGCTAACAGAATGCTAATGAACTTACCCCTCAGTTTACCTTTGTTTAAAAAAATAAAAGCTGTTTGGAAAATAAATGGTGACTTTTCAGGAAGTGATTTGAGATTTTCAGGATCTGAATGATCTCTGAACTCCCTCCAAATACTGTCATATGAATAGCATCTTCATTTCCATGCCTCCATTCTGGTATAAGAAATTATGTTCGGGCTGGTCCCTGACAAGCTTAAAACATGTACCCCCTTTCTTTCTTCCAATTTCTCCCTTTTAGAATGAGAATCTAAATCCTCTTCTGGATTCATCATTGTATTTTAGAAGTACCTATTACAGGTTCACAGCTAAAGAGGGAAGTGGACTCACTGTGAATGCATCTGAGTTTTCCTCATATCTGATTAACAATTAGAGGAGATTTTGGATTCTAGACTATTGAGAACCAATACTGGAATGTGTTAAGTCATTTGGATTATCAGGGTGGAATAAACATATTTTGCAAGTGATAAAACATTAATGGGGGGGTGAAATAGTATAGACTCAACTATCCCTCCCAAACTCAAATACTAATGCCTTAACTCACACACACCCATGACTACACTAGAGCCTAGGCTTTTAAAGAAGAGATTAAGGTTAGATAAGATCAGAGAAGGGATTGCCTGATACAACAAAACTGATGCTCTTGTTTGAAGAGGTATCAGTCCTTCTAAAATCTGAGAATACAGGGAGACTAACACCAGGCTACAAAAAGACCTCACCAAAAACCAAACCCTTTTAGGACCTGGCTCTTACAATGTCAAGCCTCCAAAACTATGAGAAAATAAACTTCTGTGTTTAAGTCACAATCTCAAGTATTCTGTTATAGCAGTAAAAGCATACTAGAATGTGTGAATGTGTTTTATTACCATTGGTTAATAAAGAAGCTGCTTTGGCCTATGGCAGTGAATAATATAGCTAGGCAGGAAAACTAAACTGAATAGAGGGGGATAAAAGGTGGACCCAGGGAGATGTCTGCAGCCACAAAGGAAGCAAGATGTGAGGTAACAAATCATGAGCCTTATGGTAAAATATAACACAATAAAAATGAGTTAAGATGTAAGAGTTAGTTAATAAGAACCCTGAGCTAATAGGCCAAAGAGAATATAACTAATATTAAGCCTCAGAGTGGTTATTTCATAAGAAGCTTTGGGAACAGGCGGGCAGAGAAATATCAGTCCAGGAGGACCAGGGGGACAGAGAATACTTCTAGCTACAATGACTCAATAATGCAGTTATGAAGTAAAACTAGTGCATGAGAATCAAGCACTGAACCAACTGAATTACATTCCTACCCCAGCATTATCTTTTTATCTTCAAACATTTACCTACATGTATATATGTGTACCATGTGTACACAGAGCCCAGAAAGGCCAGAAAAGGAACTGGAATTGGGAATGAACCATGGTCCTTAACAAAAGCAGCAAGCACTCTTAACTACTAAGTTATCTAAGTCATCTATCTCTCTAGCCTCCAGCACAATCATTTTTAAAAGTGAAAACTAGCCATGTATGGTGGCAGATGCCTGTAAAGTCAACACTCAGGATGAGATCAAGTCACACTCAGCTACAGCAAATTTGAGGTCAAGCTAGGAGACATGGAACCCTGCTTCAACATAAAAAAACAGTGAGGGTGAAACTAGAACATATATATATAGCCATGCACAAACAAACTAGTCACATCACTTAATGGTTTGGGTGCTAACTGGTTTGTGTTCTGGTTTTAAGGATCAAATGGAAGGTTTGGTGCATGCTAAACATATATTCTCTGGATATCTCTCAAGATTTCTCATCTTAGTAAAAATTGTGAAGTTCTAAAATACGCAATTTTTAAAATGTTCAGCTCATAGAAACAGATCAGCTCTTAAAGAGAATTAAATGGAGAAAATTAACCCCAAGAACCATTAGCACAACCAAACACAAATTAACTAACCTTGTGGTTTTGTTCTTTAGTAGCCTTTACTTTATAAAATCACAAACCAAATTAAGGTCAAAACTAGAGTAAGAAAAAAACCACTAATCAAAACTGATCAAAATCAAAGTAAAGTAGGGTGTTACTTACGATAAAAGAAAGGAACAAACTCCACTGTGAGAGAAGCTGGCTTGTATTTCTGTCTGCTCTTTTCCACAGAACTAAGGATTCGTCTATCATTAAAAAAAAGTCAGTAACAAATTATAACATGAAAAAGCAGAGGTGACACAATTTAAAAAACAATTTCAAAACAAATTTAACATCCTGATTTTGGTTTGCAAACTGAACAAACATCTTCAGGACTGGTACAATGTTCAAAGAGAAGTTGAAACAACTTAAGTGTTTACCAATTACAGAATATTTTTATTACGCATTGTGATAGCCAACTTAAGTCTCCAAATAACTGGGAATTTAAAAAGAAGCCAGCATTTAAATTCCCAATCTGCAGAAGAATTTGCAAGGCAGTCCTGAGAAAGTGATAGCTAAGACTATGACAATATTCCTTGGAAACCACAGAAGCCAGTGACTGACCTGTGCTTTACTGAGGTTTTATTCATATACAGTGAGTCCAGACCTTTAAGTTCCCTCATTTTAAGGATGCAAATTCAGTACAAAAATGGGATTATCTTTTAATGAAAACTCCAGGAGTTTCCATGGATATTTTCTATAAACTTTAACAAGGCCAAAACAAAGTATGCAGGCTTTTACTAAGAGCATTGCAGTCATTCCAGTTCAACACAAAATAAAATCACTTAGATAGGCTAGGTGATAAAAATATTGGAGAATAAAGCCTGTTAAAACCAATAATATTATCCAATAGTGGAATGGCGAAAATGAAAAACTAAAATTAAAATAAAAATTATAGGATTTTTATCATGTCTTGAAAAGTATATTTAATATTATTAAAAACACTGAATGGAAAAATACCTGAAACTACCTAGAAATTCTGTGTATCTTTAGGCTACAGGTGTACACCGGTCTCCCCCTTTCTAATAGTTAGTTGAGTCTATACTATTTCACCCCCCCATTAATGTTTTATCACTTGCAAAATATGTTTATTCCGCCCTGATAATCCAAATGACTTAACACATTCCAGTATTGGTTCTCAATAGTCTAGAATCCAAAATCTCCTCTAATTGTTAATCAGATATGAGGAAAACTCAGATGCATTCACAGTGAGTCTACTTCCCTCTTTAGCTGTGAACCTGTAATAGGTACTTCTAAAATCTTATTTTGGATTTGCTTGGTGCTTTCTCACAATTAGGCTTGGACTATGCATTCATAGCTGAACTACTAACTACTACAGAGACAATAACATCTTTCTCGGTATCATGTGTGAAGTTCTCACTGATCATAATTTTGGTTACCCAGTCAACTTTATTATAGTGAATAATACTGACCAGGATACATAATTAATTTTTCACTTACAAGAAACTAGCAATTTACACAAAGACATTTTAAGCATTTATATATCACTCTGCTAATCAGAACTGCCTCTAGATTTATCATTTATTAATGATCTGTGACTGACACAATATTATACTATGACACATAAATCAAAATGCTGATTTTCTTTCAACTCCAGCATCATCTCTGTATTTATTAATTGGCACTTCATAATCTACTACTACAAGAAATTTAATTTTTTTATTTACCAAGTTACTTAATACTGGAATGAACTCATAATTTTTTTCTTAATAGTTTATTAATCTTTTCTGTGATTATTTTTTGTGCATATATTGTCACATTTGGTAAACAGAGCTTAAGGCCTAACTAAACAATTTTTTTTTCTCCATGGACAGGCAATGATACCTACTAAACTTACAGTAAGCACAGTAATGAACTAATAAACATTTGAATAAACAGCTGGATAAACAAACAAGCATTTTTGTATACACCTGCCCCCAGCCTGGTAGTAGGATGGAATCTGGTATCTAGGGAATAGTAGGGAAAGCATCTTACCACTGAGCTGTATCTTAGACTGATACTTTAAGGAGAGGTTTTTGCTGCTGTTGCTGTTGGGTTTCTCATTTTGTTTTATTACTATACTTTAGTTTCTCTGAGTTACTATTTAAGAGTCTCCAAGTACAAACGAAATAAAGTTAACAGATTAAGGCAATTTCCATGAAATATGAGAAATATCCCTTACATCAATAAAAAAACTTTTAATTTTAAATGTTCCTGAATATGAAACTATGCAGCTTTAACTTACATTTGTTCTACCTGATTCTTTTGGTAAATAATACACTTATTATAAATGTCCATTTAATTTCACAATCAGTTTAAAGAAAAGACACAAGCTACTACTATGAGTCAATTGGATAGGTCTTCCATATTTTTCCTTATAAGTATATGACTGAATCTCTCTATCAAGTAAAAAACATTGAAGTCTGTCCTTACTTTGCCCACTTGCCACTGAAGCAGCTCTATTACTGAAGAATTTTTAAGTATATCAGAGAGCATAAAAACAGTTTCAAGCATAATGCTTCACACTTCTATCATTAATGTATGCTTTTCTTCTTTGTCTGGCCACCTGACATGTGCTCATCTTCCATCATGTGTTATATATCATGCTATTTAAAACTTCCCATTGTTCAAAATTTCAAAAACTGGCCAGGCAGTGGTGGCACATGCCTTTAATGCCAGTATTCAGGAGGCAGACTGCAGGATCTCTGAGTTCAAGGTCAGCCTGGTCTATAGAATACTTACAGCAAAGCCAGGGATAACAGAGAAAGAAACTCTGTCTCAAAAAAACCAAAAAAAAAAAAAAAGATTTCAAAGTTATGTTTGTTTCTAACAACTGCTTTACTTATTTTGTTTTAGTTTATTATCAGAGCTACTTTTATATACATCTTGACTCCTTTTACCACGTTTAAATTCTTTTTGCAGGGCTGGAGAGAAGGCTCAGAGGCTAAGAGGACTGGTTGCTCTTCCAGAAGTCATGAGTTCAATTCCCAGCAATCCCATGATAGCTCACAACCATCTGTAAGGAGATCTGGTACCCTATTCTGGGCTATGGGTAGGACTCTGCATACATAATAAATAAATAAATTCTTTTTGCTCTGGTTTTAAAATTTTTTTAAAAGAAAAAGCCTCGATCATATTCAGACGGGCAGTTCCTGTTTTATCTGCTTTGCTGCCTATAAAGAAAAAGAACAATGTCACTGTTTTAAAACTTTTAATAGATTTCCTTAGAGTTCTTCATTGTTAAATGCAATAAGTGGAAGAGAGAAAAGTGGGAAGAAGAGAGACAATTTTCTTTATTGTCTGCAAAAACTCTAGCATACAAATCAAAGTAGAGGAAAATTGAGTCACTGAATCTAAAACAATAAATTACTACAAAGTCTACAATGAAGAAGTGTTATGTGTATCTTTGTCTACTTAAAGAAGTCTTGAGAGGCACAAAGGCAAGAAGCAGTCACAGTACTGTTTGCCAAATCATTGCCATTTCCACAGTCCTCCTACTCTTATGGCAGAGCTGATGGGGTCCCTTGTGGTAGGGACACATAATCAGTTCTGGACAACAGCAAATTCAGAATGAAAATATTCTGGCATGCAACATGACCCCCCCCCAAAAAATTATATTTACAATATAAGAGTTTCATCATTTTCTTTTCTTCTTTTTCATTGTAACTAGCAATACTTAAGATGTTGGCTGTCAAAACCCACCTATCCTCCTGCAACCTCAGTGGCACTCTGAAACACAGCTTGCTCCAATACTGAGGGGACTTAAGAGGTAAGTGAACAGCCACATGGCAGGACATCCCACTCTCTAGGTCCTCCCCAGTGGGACAAAACCCCAGCCCCTACCCCAACTCCCTTGGGTTTTCTATCCTGCCAGCTAGGAGTTTTCTGTGGCTAGCTATCCCCAAACCCAAACCCATCCACTGGACACCCCCAAGCTACTAGCCACACCCCACCTAAGAGCTGAGAGCTTGCTATAACACTGAGGATACAAATAGCTTGCTACAACACTGAAGGGATTAAGACAGAGCAAAAGAGAGCAAAGCAAGACAGAAGAACAAGAGAGAAGGGCATAGAGAGACCTCAGAGGCTTTCTGAGCTAGACATTTTGACAGTACAGAGCAGACCAAAAAAAGACTCCCAAACACTTAGACAGCCACTGCAAGAATTGGACCAAGACACAAAGACACTGCAGGCCTCATTGAAAGGAAGAGATGGGTAGGAAGAGATGTTGCAGGAATTCCTCCAACAACCTAAAAAGCAACATGGCAACACCAGAACCAAGCAAAAATAAAACAGGAAGACTTGATCATCCTAACCCAGAAAAAGCAGAAGATAACGTTAAACATAACTTTATGAAAATGGAGACCTTTAAAAAGGAAATGAAAAACTCCCTTAGAGAAGACAAACAAAAAATTAGAAGAAATTTAAAAATCCCTCAAAGTACCCAAGAAAACCAAGAAAAAACAATCAAACAGGTGAAGTAAATAGTTCAAGACTTGAAGACTGAAATAGGAGTAATAAAAAAAAACACAAACTGAGGGAATTTTGGATTTGGAAAATCTAAGAAAATGAACAGGAACTACAGAGACAAGTAAAACCAACAGAATAGAAGAGATAGAAGAAAGAATCTCAGGTGCTGAAGATACTATAAAGGAAATAGACTCATTGGTCAAAGAAAACATTAAATCTAACAGATTCTTAACACAAAACATTCAGGACTTATGGGACACCATGAAAAAAACAAACCTAAGAATAATAGGGGTAGAAGAAGGAGAAGAATTACAGCTCAAAGGCACAGAAAATATATTCGGCAAAAAAATCATAGAAGAAAACTTTCCCAATCTAAAAAAGGATATTCCTATGAAGATACAAGAAGATTACAGACCACCAAATACACTGGATCAAAAAAAAAAGTCCCCTAACCATATAATAATAAAAACATCAAACATACAGAATAAAGAAAGAATATTAAGAGCTAAAAAAGAAAAAAGGGTAAGTAACATATAAAGGTAAACATATCAGAATTACAACTGACTTCTCACTGGGAACCATGAAAGCCAGAAGGTCCAGGATAGATGAGCTGCAGACACTAACGAGAACAAGGATACAAGCTCAGAATATTATATCCAGCAAAGATTTCATTCACCATCAATAGAGAAAACAAGATATTCCATGACAAAAACAGATTTAAACAATATGTATCAACAACCCCAGCCTTACAGAAACTAAGAGAAGGAAAACCCCAACCCAAGGAAGATAACTGCACCAACAAAAACACAGGTATCTAATAATCCCCACCAACATAACCCAAAGAAGGGAAACACACAAACGCTACCATTGAAAAATATCCAGAATAAAAAACCACTGGTCCTCAATACCACTCAATATCAGTGGACTCAATTCACCAATACAAGGACACAGGCTAAGAGAATGGATACAAAAACAGGATCCAATCTTCTGCTGTTTACAAGAAACATACCTCAACCTTAAAAACAAACACTATCTCAGAGCAAAGGGTTGGGAAAAGGTTTTCCATTCAAATGGGCATAAGAAACAATCGAGTGTGGCTACCCTAATGTCTAACAAAACTGATTTCAAACTAAAATCAATCGGATGACATGGAGAAGAACACTATATACTTATAACAAGAACAATTCATCAAGATTCAGTCTCCATCCTGAACATCTATGACCCTAATACAAGAGCATCCACATATATAAAAGAAATATTACTAAAGCTTAAATAGCACATCAAGCCCCAAACAGTAATAGTAGGAGACTTCAACACACTCCACTCTCCCCAATGGACATGTCAACAAGACAGAAACTTAACAGAGAAACAAGAGAACTCACAGATGTAATGAATCAAATGGACTTAACAGGCATCTATAGAACATTCAACCCAAACAAAAAAAGAATATACCTTCTTCTCAGCACCTCATGGAACCTTCTCTAAAATTGATCATATACTCGGTAACAAAGCAAACCTCCACAGATAAAAAAAAAATGGGAGTAATCCCCTTTTTATTGGATTAAAGTAAGAATTTAATAACAATACTACTCTCAAAAAGCCTACAAACTCATGGAAATTAAACAGTGAACTATTAAATCACCTCTAGGTCAAAGAATAAATAAATAAGGAAATTAAAAACTTCCTAGAATTCAACAAAAATGAAGGCACAACATAGCCAAACCTATGGGACACTATGAAAGCAGTGCTACGAGGAATGTTCATAGCACTAAGTGTCCACATAAAAAAACTGGAGAAAGTCACATTTCTGACTTGAGAGCACACCTGAAAGCTCTAGAACAAAAAGAAGCAGACTCACCCAGGAGGAGTAGAAGACAGCAAATAATCAAATTGGGGGCTGAAATCAACAAAAATAGAAAAAAGGAAAACAATACAAAGAACAAAGAGCTGGTTCTTTGCGAAAAATCAACAAGATTGACAAACCCTTATCCAAACTAATCAAAAGGCAGAGAGAGAACATCCAAATCAACAAAGTCAGAATTGAAAAGGGGGACATAACAACAGAAACTAGGGAAATTCAGAGAATCATTAAGTTATACTACAAAAACTTGAACTCCACAAAATTAGAAAATGGAAACGAAATGGACTGTTTTTTAGATAGATACCATATACCAAAATTAAATCAAGACCAGGTGAGCAAAATTAGACCTAAAAACTACAAGGAAATAGAAGCTGTCATCAAAACCCTCCCAACCAAAAAAAGCAAAGGACTGGATGGTTATAGTGCAGAATTCTACCACAACTTCCAAGAAGAGCTAATACCTATACTCTTCAAACTGTTACACATAATAAAAACAGAAGGAACATTGCCAAACTCTTTTTATGAGGCTACAGTTACCCTGATACCAAAATCACACAATGACTCAACCAAGAAAGAGAATCACAGACCAATCTCACTCATGAACATGGATGGAAAAATACTCAATAAAATACTGGCAAGACAAATCCAACAACACATCAAAAAAATCATCCACCATGATTAAGTCGGCTTTGTCCCAGAGATTAGGGGTTCAACATATAAAAATCCATCAATGTAATCCATCATATAAATAAACTGAAAGAAAAAAATATTAGATGCAGAAAAAAAGCATTCGACAAACTCCAACACCCCTTCATAATAAAGGTTGTGGAGAGGTTAGGGAATTCAAGGATCATACCTAAATATAATAAAAGCAATATACAGCAAGTGACAGCCAACATCAAATTAAATGGAGAGAAACTCAAAGCAATTCCACTAAAATCAGGAACAAGACAAGGCTGTTCACTCTCTGTATCTCTTCAACATAGTTCTTGAAATTTTAGCAATTGCAATAAGACAACAAAAGGAGATCAAAGGTGTAGTGATGATGCGAGCAGGCCTGCTTTTTGTCCAGCTCGGCTCCCACACAGCTAGCTTTACACCCGAAATAACAACATACAAATTGTATTCATTTAAACACTGCCTGGCCAATTAGCTCTAGCCTCTTAATGGCTAACTCTCACATGCTGATTAACCCATATCTAGTAATCTGTGTATCACCACGGGGTCGTGGTTTACCAGCAAGATTCTAACCTACGTCCATCTCGGGCCGGAGCTTCATGGCGTCTGCCTGACTCTGTTTCTTTCTCCCAGCATTCTGTTCGGTCGACTCCTCCTATCTAAGCTGCTGCCCTATCAAAGGCCAAGGCACTCTCTATTTAGCCAATGAAAGCAACACATAGAAAGAAGACCCTCCTACATCATTTCCCCTTTTTCTGTTTAAACAAAAAGGCCTTAACTTTAACATATTAAAATTACATATAACAAAACAGCTATAAAGCAAGAATTATAGTTACAATATTTATATTTATTTTATCTTTTATCATAACAATGGAAAACTATAACTATGTATCTATTCTTCAACTATATCAAAGACTCCAGAAGGATATAATATTACCTAAGTAAACATGAAGTAAGCAACTTCCAAAACTCTAGAAATGACAGAGACATCTCGCTGTCTGGACAGTCACCCAAAGCTCTTTTGTACCGTTGGGGCATCCATCTTCAGCCTACAGGCCCATAGTTTCCAGCAGACATTTCCATGAAGCAGGAAATTTCAAAAACAGTTCAGTCATTTTCTATGTCCTGCAGAATGTCTTGCAGACTCTTTCATTAATCAGGAACCCCAAAGGATCATCTCACCTTTAGGCAAGCTCAGCAGTCTTCTTTCTGCGGGTTCTTTGTGTTCAGTTTATGCAACAGTTCAGGCAAGAGCAGTTTCTTGCCCAAATGGCTAACCAACTCCATAAGGAGCCTCTTCAATGCCCATCTTGCTCTTGAAGTAGATTGGTGCTGCCAGGAGCATATGTGTCTCATTGTCGTGAACAGCCCTAAGTTATTAAAACATTTAAAATGCCATATTTTGTAGTCTTTAAAAGATATGAAGAATGCCTATCTAACTGAAATATATCTCTATAGATCTAAAAAATCTAAATAACATGACTACAAGCTTGACTATTATTGATGATTATCCATTAACAACCTATATTTCCTCATTATACATTTAAAAAATGAACTATACAATCACAATACCTTAATCAAGATCAGAAATATATATATACATATATCAAAATTGACCTTAAAATCCATACCAATGCAAATTATTCTTATCTATATCATATTCCCCTTTAAATGTAAAAGAACATTTATAGACAACATCTGGAAATATGGGCGCTTTTATTTCTCTCCAAACTTCTTCCTGCTGTATAGGGGCACTGTTAATCAGGTCTTTCATGGTGTATCCTGTATGCTAGGCTCTTCTCAGCAGTTGAGCAAAGTAATTTTCTGAAGGTGTTTATGGTAATCTTTCAGGAGGGTGTGGTCTATCATACCATATTGGAACAGAAGCAATCCACAGGGTCTTATCCTCTGTGAAAACAAAAGAAGATCCTCTTTTCCAAAGCATCATATTCTTAGAGCCAAATTTGGAAGTCATGATACCTTTAGAACATACATGTTGGATCAGTTTAGCAGCCCACACAATGAAATATCTCTCTGTATTTAGCTCCTTCACAGTCAAGAAATTAAAAGAAAACACAATATACAGAATCCAAACTCTGTGAATTTACCATTTTTACATGGCTTATTTTTCTATATTTCTTTTAATCTATAACTATCTGTACTCTGTCTCTTTAAAGATTTTACCCTTTTTTAAGGCATTAACTTTATTCTCTATATTCTTTTGCTTCTCTCTTCCAAGCCTACGTATGTCTAACACTATGACCCATTTAGAGGTCTTTTATGTCTGAATCTGTCCTATTGTGAATCTGTAATTCTTTACTGTCCAGGAGCACTTCTTAAAAACTTAAGTAGCGCCATGTAGAGGTAATATGTTACTGCCTGTTTCCTGCCCAGTCTAAACCTTAACTGAGCTGTTATTATGGTAATTACGATAGTTCCTGCCTCAGTGTAGCACAGTTCAGCAAGGTGGAGCAGAGCTGGAGCTGCTCCTGCCTCAGCCATTTGGTGCCCTGAGCCGAGCACAGTTCCAGGCACACAGCAGTCCACCTTGTCATCAAGCAAGCCGTAGCACTTTACTCACAAAACCCCATCCAAATTCTCTTTCTCCAACAGAAGACAGAGGTTGTGGTAGAAGCGTAGCCCAGAAAGTCGGTGTTTTAAAACTGTGCGGCTTTTTCTTTTCACCTCCAGGTAGGAGCCACACTCAGCACTTTAACTCTGAGAATGAGCATTTTATCTCAATTACAGCCTAATCTGCCAGGCAGACCACTGTGCAGCTGGGAAACATTTCTCTTTATGGCAGCAGAAATCCGGCATGCTCTTCAGCTTGCCTAAACCTGACCCCGATGTCTGCCCAGGTGCAGGTGAGGGAGTGCTGAGCCATTGGCATGGTCTCAGAGTACTTTCTTCCTGATCCCTAGTGGGTACACGAACATACAGCCCACAAATACTCCATAGCCGGAGTTTGACCAGCGGCACAGCCCAGGAAGCCGCGTTTTAAAATGGCATGGCTTTTTTTCTGCCGCCATTGATGAAACAGGAAATCACTCTACGGCACATCCTAGCAAACAGCAAAAAGCTGTGCTAAATTCTCTTTTTTCTGCATTTAAAATTAAACTCTTTCAGGTTTTACATGGATCCAGTTCACCACGTTGAGGCGCCAATTGTGATGAGGCGAGCAGGCCTGCTTTTCGTCCAGCCCGGCTTCCACACGGCTAGCTTTACACCGAAAATAACAACACACAAATTGTATTCATTTAAACACTGCCTGGCCCATTAGCTCTAGCCTCTTATTGGCTAACTCTCACATCTTGATTAACCCATATCTAGTAATCTGTGTATTACCACAAGGTCGTGGCTTACCAGCAAGATTCTAACCTACATCAATCTCCGGCCGGAGCTTCATGGCGTCTGCCTGACTCTGTTTCTTTCTCCAAGCATTCTGTTCAATCAACTCTGCCTATCTAAGCTGCTGTCCAATCACAGGCCAAGGCAGTCTCTTTATTTAGTCAGTGAAAGTAACACATAGAAAGAAGACTCTCCTACATCACAAAGGGATTCAGATTGGAAAGGAAGAAATCAAACTTTGTTATTTGCAGATGATATGATAGTATACATAAGAGACCCAAAAAACACTACCAGAGAACTCCTACAGCTGATATATACCTTCAGTGATGTGGCAGAACACAAGAGCAACTCAAAAAAACAGTAGCCCTCCCATATAAAAATGATAAAGAAGCTGAGGGGGAAATCAGAGAAACATCACCTTTCACAATAGCCACAAATCACATAACATGTCTTGGGGTAACACTAACCAAAGAAGTGAAAGACCTATTTGACAAGAACTTTAAGTCTTTGAAGAAAGAAATTAAAGAAGATACCAAAAAATGGAAAGATCTCGCATGCTCTTGAAGAGGAAGGATCAATATAGTAAAAATGGCAATCCTACCAAAGCAATCTATAGATTCAATGAAATCCACATGAAAATCCCAACACAATTCTTCACAGACCTTGAAAGAGCAATAATCAACTTCATATGGAATACCAAAAAACCCAGGATAGCTGAAACAATCATGTACAATAAAGGAACTTCTGGAGGCATCACCATCCCTGACACCAAGCTCTATCTATTACAGAGCTACAGTAATGAAAACAACTTGGTACTGGCATAATAACAGAGACACTGACGAATGGAATTGAATGGAAGACCCAGATGTTAATCCACACACCTATGAACACCTGATTTTTAAAGCTAAAATAAATACAATGGAAAAAAGAAAGTATCTTCAACAAATGGTGCTGGCATAACTGATGTCAACATGTAGAAGAATAAAAAATAGATCCAGCCATGCATAAAACTCATGTCCAAATGGATTATTGACCTTGATATAAATCCAATCACACTAAACCTGACAGAAGAGAAAGTGAGAAGTAGCCTTCAATGCATGGGCACAGGAGATCACTTTCTAAATATAACACCGTTATCACAGGCACTGAGAGCAACAATAAATGGGATTGTCTGAAACTGAGAAGCTTCTGTAAAGCAAAGGACATAGTCAATAAGACAAAAAAGGAATGGGAAAATAAGTTCACCAACAAAACAACAGTCAAAGGATTGATCTCCAAAACACATAAAGAACTCAAGAAACTAGACATCAAAATTCTAAATAACCCAATTAAAACTTGGGCACTAAACTAAACAGAAAATTCTCAAAAGAAGAATCTGAAATGGTCAAAAGATACTTCCTTAGATAACAAGGAAATGCAAATTAAAACAATTCTGAGATACCATCTTACACCTGTCAGAATGGCTAAGATCAAAAACACCAATGAAAGCTTATGCTGGAGAGGATGTTCAACCACTTTGGAAATCAGTATGGCAGTTTCTCAGAAAATTGGGAATCAACCTACTTCAGGATCCAACAATACCACTCTTGGGCATATATACAAAAGATGCTCAATCATACTATAAGCACATTTGTTCAACTATGTGCTTGTAGTATGTTCAACTATGCAGCATTATTTGTAATAGCCAGAACCTGGAAACAACCTAGATGCCCCTCAACTGAAGAACAGATAAAGAAAATGTGACATATTTACACATTAGAGTACTACTCAGCGGTAAAAACAGTGACATTTTGAATTTTGCATGCAGATGGATGGAATTAGAAAACACTCTCCTGAGTGAGGTAACCCAGACCCAAAATATGAATATGGCATGTACTCAGTCATAAGTTGTTATGAACTACAAACAAAGGACATTGAGCCTAGAGTTCATGATTCTAGAGAAGCTAAGTAATAAGGTGAACCCGAAGAAAAATATATAAAGACCCACCTGGAAATTGAAAACAGACAGGATCTCCTGACAAAATTGGGAGCATGGAGGTGGAGGTAGAAGAAAGGGTATAAGGGGAAGAGGAGGGGAAAAGGGGAGGGTTGAGGAGAACTTGAAGGAATGGGATAGTCGAGATGGAGGAAGAACATATATGAGAGCAAGAAAATAGATATCTTGATTGAGGGAGCCATTATGGGGTTAGCAAGAAACCTGGCTCTAGAAAAATTCCCAGGAATCCACAAGGATGACCCTAGTTAAGAGCCTAAGAAATAGAGGAGAGGGTGCCCGAATGGCCTTGCCCTGTAGCCAGACTGATGATCATCTTAAATATCACCATGGAACCTTCGTCCAACAACATATGGAAACAGAGGCAGAGACCCACATCGGAGCACTGGACTGAGCTCCCAATGTCTAACTTAAGAGTGGAAGAAGTGAGAATATGAGGAAAGAGGTTAAGACCATGAAGGGGTCATCCACTGAGACAGTTTAACTGAGCTAATGGGAGCTCACCAATTCCAGTCAGACTGGGAAGAAATAAGCATAGGCCAAAACTAGTCCCTCTGAATGTGGTTGACAGTTTTATGTCTGGGGCAGACTGAGGGACCACTGGTAGTGGCACCGAGATTTATCTTTACTGCATGTACTGGCTTTTGTGGATCCTATTCTCTTTGGATGTATACCTTGCTCAGCCTAGATGTAGTAGGTAGAGCCTCGGATGTTCCACAAAGCAATGTATCTTACCTTCTCTTAGAATTAGATGGGGTTTGGTAGGAGGGTGAGTGGAGGGAATGGGAGGAAGGAAGGGAGTAGGAATTTGAATTGGTATTTTTTTTTAAAATCTAATACATTTAAAAAAATGTTGGCTGTCCTACAGGACTTGACTAAGACAATATTACTATTCTTTCTATATTTCATATCTTGTTTTAGAGGCTGAACTTTTTTAAAGGATGAACTTTAAAGAGTTCAGTTTGGAACATGATCTTTAGCAATACGTGTGTGTGTGTGTGTGTGTGTGTGTGTGTGTGTGTGTCTATGTGTGTGTAGCAGAATAAGCCAAACATTTATAAATTGCTTCATATTGTTATGAAAATGCTTAAAAATTATTACGCTTAGCAATTTTCAAGAATACAAAGTTAAAAACTATAGTAACCACAGTTATAAGTCAATCTTTTGAATTTATCACCCTTACTGAATTAGCCTTTGCACATCTTTTCCAATCTTCTCATTAGGAATACACACACACACACACACACACACACACACACACACATTTTTCCTTTTTGTACTTCATTGACAATTTCATACAAATTTTCATAGAAATAATATTTGACATAAGAGCATGTATGGGAATTGGAAACATTTTTCCAGTATTTGATATATTATGCTGATTTAGTATCAGTTGTCTGCTCACAAATTTAGTCATACATACTTAGTATTAACACAAACATACATTGCCGCGTAGAAATTTTCATTCAAATTGGTAATAAATCAAACATACCAGTCTCATGTCTATACACTTTAAAATACATAGTGGTTTGGATTCACTATGTAGCTGAGATTGACCTTGAACTTCTGATCCTCCTGCTTCTACCTTCTCAAGTGCCAATATATACTATGTCAATAAAATATATAGAATACAAAAAGTGAATTACAATTGTTACATATGTTACAGTTAACATCACCTAGTGGTAGCTAGTTATTCAAAGTACAAGTACAGGGACTGGGAAGATGGCTCAGTTGATACTGCATTTGCTATGCAAGGAGGAGAACCTCGGTTCAATCACCAGCACCCAGATAAAAAAGCCAGACAAACCAGCTGATGAGATTGCTAAGCAGATAAGGACTTGTCATCAGCCTGACAATCTAAATTCAATCTTCACAACCAACATGGTGGAGAGAAACAAATTGCCCTATGACATTCAGATGTGCACCCAGATTCATGTACAAAAATAATTCATGTACCATACTGCACCTGTAACCTCAGCACTGGAAAGGAGACACATGAAGATCCTTGGAGCTTTCTGGTCAGACAGTAAGAACATGTCTCAAAAAATAAGGTGCCCCTTGACAGGCAGATCTCTGTGAGTTCAATGTCTACAAAGCAGCTCCAAACTAGCCAAAGATACAAAGTGAGACCCAGCCTCAAAATAAATAAAAATAGGGTAAAGAGGAATTGAGAAAGACACTGAGTAAGTCACACTGGTTATCAAGCTCCAAGGATTAGTCTGTCTCCATCTCCCCAGTACTGGATTTATAAGCAAACCCTGCTGACCCTAATCTTTTGATGTGGATTCTAAAGACCACATTTTAAGTTCTTATGCTTATATACCAAGTACTTTACTGAGTTATCTCCCAACCTTCCACATGTAGATCTTCTGTGCATCTTTTCACACTGTTTTCATATAGAAAGAGATTCTTTTAAGATTAACATACAGAAGACTCTCTCTACAGACTCACAAATTTATGGCACTCAAGGTTTTGTTTTGTTAATTTGTCATGTGCGTACAATGGATGTGTGCAAGCATGTGTAAAGAGGCACACAGTGTATGCATGAAGAACAAAGGACAATCTCAGGCATCCATTTTGTTTGTGACAATGTTTCTGTTGGATTTCTATTGCATGAGCCAGGTTAGCTTGCCTGTGAACCTGCACGGTTTTTCTTCTCTCCACTTCCAATTTCTTCATAAGAACACCATAATTATCGACATTTATGCTTTCATATCAAGCTTTACATGAGTTCCAGGAATCTGAATGCAGGTCCTCAAGCGTATGTTGCTCATAAGCTCACTGAGCCACCTCCTCAGGCCAATACTGAGGCTTTAACATTATGGTCACACTGGTGGTGCAGGCCTTAATCTTAGCACTCCAGAGACAGGTGTCTCTCTCCAGCCTGGTCTATTTAACAAGTTGTTTGTAAGCCAGACAAGTTACAAAGTAAAACTCAATCTCAATAGTATCATTTATAAGACATACCCTGAAATTCTATGTCTCCAATTTCTATATGGATCATATAAACTTTCACAGAATGCCAATGCATGGATCACAAATTCTTCAATCGACGTCTGATCAGCCATTTCCTTTTCCTTTTTTTTGCTTTTTAACTGAGAATAAAATTAAACATAAAATTAAAGGTATGTTTCAATTATCAGCTTTCAATAAGTCATTTTTATTTACAGAAGCCTAACTTTGCTTTTGATTCCTTAAGAGTCATTTAATTATATGGATTAGATACATTCTCTCAGATATTAAATTCTTCCTAGAATAAGTTTGAAATAGTCAAACACCTTTGGAAATCATACTTTTCAGCAAGATTTATAATAAATTTATACATAAAATGAAACATTGTGACATTTTTAAAAACTATAAAAAAATTTAAATTAAAATAAAGTGTCAGACAATGGTGGTACACACTGCCTTTAATCCCAGCACTCGGGAGTAGGAGACAGAGGTAGGTGAATCTCTGTGAGTTCGAGGCCAGCCTGGTCCACTAATTTAGTTCCAGGGCAGCCAAGGCTACACAGAGAATTTGCCTATCTCGAAAAAACAAAAACCAACCAACCAACCAACAAAAAGTATAAATAGCTAATCTACTTTTAGAAAATAAAGGATTTAGGGCTGGAGAGATAACTCAGTGGTTAAAAGCATTGGCTGCTCTTCCAGAGGAGCCAGGTTCAATTTTCAGCACCTACATGGCAGTTCACAACTGTTTGTAACTCCAGTTCCAAGAGCTCCAACACCCTTATACAGGCAAACTAATGTACATGAAATAAAAATAAATAAATCATTTTTTAAAAAAATAAAATACAAGATTTATAAAATCGATTGTCTTTTCAATTACTACCTTCTTTGAAAACATTTAGCAAGGTTAATAACAAGATTAAAAAAACAAAAAAAGTAAAACCTAGTTAGTCTCAATAAAGCAATAAGAAGGAATGTATTCACACCTACTTGCTGAATATACAGTGTTGTCATGGTAATAACATGATTAATATAGGAGCAAGTCCCAATTTCTTCTACATTTGATAAATTCCTAGGAGATAAAAGAATAACATGCATTATATATGAGCAATATGTTGCTAGTATATTCAGCATGGATCCTGAGAACAGATATTGGCAAATGAAATATTAATGATATTAAAAAAGAAAATAATGCATAGAGCGTTGCCATTATTCAAGTATGTCCCATTATTTATTTTACTCTACTTTCTGAATTTTAGCTCCTTTATTTTGACTTTTGTCCTATTTTGTAAACTGTATCAGAAATCCTACAACACAAGGGGGATCCATCTTTAAATATTCTAAGAGGACATAGCATTATATTCTATTTAAAGCAGAGAGTCCTTAAGGACTTTAGTTGTGACATATACTAAGATAATTTAAGAGACCTAAATATTTTCTTGACATTACTGTTAAAAGTTTTGCAATAAACTAATAAAGTTTTCTGTTCTGAGACACTGTTATCTATAAAAAATTGTCTATCTTAAAATCTAGATGTTCACAGAACAGGAAAAGTTAATAAGACTTCACACCTTAAAAAATTAAACTATGACACCTTAGTGGTTTCTCTAATGTAGGAATAGTTAAAATTCTCTGTGCAGGAACCAGAGATGGTTCAGTGGTTATGAATATATACTGCTCTTTCATAGAATCCAAGTTTGGCTCCCAGTACCAACATCAGCTGGTTCACAACCATCTGTAACTCCAGATCAAGGAGATCTGATGTCCTTTAGCCTTTGTAAGCACCTACCACAAGTACATACACACATACACATTGTTTTAAATTTTAAAGTCTGTGTGTAGCCGACAATGTGCTACATATAAATAATATGCAGAATGAAAAATGTTCAACATTATCAGTCATGAAAACCACTTCCAGATTCACTAGAAAGACAAGAGCAGAAAAGACAGTAAGTATTAGCAAGGATGTACAGAAAATGAAACCTTCAAGCTGACAGGATTTTAAATTCTAATAGCTACTCTGTAAAACAGTTTGGCAGTTTCTTAAGAGATTAAAAATTCAGCATTGTTGGAGCTGGAAAGATGGCACAAAGGGTAAACGCATCTGCCACCAAGCCTGACAACCTGAATTAAATCCCAGGAACACCAGGAGACAACCAACTCTTCCAAACACACACAGACACACACACACACACAGAACACCAGGAGACAACCAACTCTTCCAAACACACACAGACACACACACACACACAGAACACCAGGAGACAACCAACTCTTCCAAACACACACACACACACACACACACACACCCCAAATATACTATAATCAAAACAAAACTGAATGTCTTTATGAACTGATTAATAAGTTCTAAAGCTGACTGTAGCAAAAGTACATTTTTTTGTTTAAAAATAATGAATGACATTATTAAGTGGGTCAATTACATGACCTGTGAATTATCTCTCAGCAGTTACAAATTAAAATTTACAAATATTTATAAATGACTTTTTTTATGGTTTTTCGAGACAGGGTTTCTCTGTGTAACAGAACCCTAGTTGTCCAGGAACAAGGCTGGCCTTCAATTCACAGAGATCCACCTGCCTCTACCTCTTGAGTGCTGGGATTAAAACGCCCAACTTTAAAAGTTATATGAGAATTAGTGCTGGGAAAAGAGAAAGGTCCAGGGGAAATGGACCTATAGGTAAATTTTTATTGAACTGTTCTTTGTTATCATTACAGTTCTACAAATAGTGAGAACACTTCTTTATGTTTAATAGGGATAGCCTATCTGGGTGGTACCCGCAGTAGCCTTTAAGGCTATGCCTCTGAGGCACAGACAAAGCAGTAAAAGAGCACTTACGAATTAATAAAATGAGTCCATCAACTGATAAAATGACCAAACATAACAACTGCCAGTTTGGGAACTACAGCTCTAGTGCCACCTATGCTTCTGTTTAATCCCATTCTCATGTGCTCTTTCATTCTCAAAAATACTCTCTTTTCATTCTTTTCCTCCTTCCCCTCTGCCTCCCATTCTCCCAATCAAAATAAAACAAATGGATCTAAATAAGGAAGGACTTTCAGTTTCTGATCCAAACTGAAAGTCTAAGTGTCATCACCACTGTCATGTTCACAATTAGACAAAATCCAAATGAACTTAAACTTTGTTTGTTTGTTTTTGAGACAGGGTTTCTCTGTGTAACAATCTTTTTTTTTTTAACAGATCCAACATAATAGTTTATTCACTACAACACCAAACATATATTGAGTAGCTATAGCTTAGAGATAAGTGAAATGATTTGCAGTAGTATTGTGTTTTGTTTTGATTTTTCCTTTTATGTGTATAGGTGCTTTGCTTGCATGTATGTCTGGGTACCACTGTTGTCCAGTGCCCTCAGAGGTCAGAAGACGGTCTCACAATCCCTGCAACTGGAGTGACAGATGGTTGTGTGCTGCCATGTAGGTGCTGTGGATACAAGCGAATATAACCTGGTCCTCTGGAAGAGCCCCAAAATACAGCAACATTTTTAGAGACTTCAGAAGGAAAATCTAAGGTCTCTTAGACTGACTGATGACTTTGCAGATAAAAAAACTAAAAGCATAATCCACTGGGGGAACAAAAGAGACTCACTAAATTTAAAAACTTCTGTGCCTCAGTATTAAGAAAATAAAAAGACAACTTGTAGACAATGAAAAAAAAAAACATTTACCAATCATCTGAAAAAGAAACTGTATATCAAAATATTTACAGACCTATCAAAATAAGAACACAATCCAATTTTAAAATTTGGCAAGAATAATATAGGTACTTCACCAAAAAACATTATGAATAGTCTCAAAAAAGATGTTAAATATTTTATATCATTAAAGAACAACAATAAAATACTAGACACCTATTGCAATAGCTAAAAGCTAAAAGAATGACTATTGGTGGAGGCTGTTCATTTGTTTCCTGGCTGCTCAGCCCCGAAATAATCACACAGATACTGTATTATTTGAAAAAAGTTATAATTACAGTTTTCCTTAGTTATGATAAAAGATAAAGTAGATATAAATATTTTAACTGTAATTCTTGCTTGAAACCTGTTTTATTATATGTAATTTTACTATGTTAGAGTTAAATCCTTCCTTTTTATTTAGACAGAAAAAGGTAGTTGATGTATGCTGTGAATATGTTTTATTGCCATTGGAAAATAAAGAAGCAGCTGTTTTCGGCCAATGGCTTAACAGAGTAAAGCCAGGCTGAAAGATATATCAAGAGACGCCATGTAGCCGCCCACAGGAGACAGATGTGCCTTACCTTACTAGTAAGCCACAGTCACGTGGCAATATACAGATTAATAGAAATGGGTTAATCTAAGATGTAAGAGCTAGCCAATAAGAAGCTAGAGCTAATAGGTCAAGCAGTGATTTAATTAATACAATTTTTGTGTATTACTTTGTGTGTACTTTGAGTCTGGTTGGCCAGGCATAAACAAGCAGCCTCTGCCAACAAGTGGCATCATCAAATATTGAAAAATGTAACTGGAGAAATGGCTTGTCAGTTAAGAGCACCTCTTCCAGAGGACCCAGGGTCAATTCCCAGCACCTACATGGCAGCTCACAATTGTCCATAACTCCAATTCCAAGAGATCTGGCACCCTCAAACAGACATGCATGTAGGCAAAAACACCAATGAACATGAAATAAAAACTGGAAAATGGGGAACAGCAGGAATCCTCATTCACTGACTATGATAATGTTATAACCATGTGATATAGCATTATTGTTCCTAGGTATTTGTCTACATGGGTTGAAAATTATCCATATAAAACCTGGACACAAATATTTATAAATTTTATAAATAACAGTCACAAACTAGAAGCAACCATATATCCTTCAGTATAGTTAAATAAACAAACAAACTGTGGTACCATTAAAGAATCATACAAACAAGTATCACTAACAAGTATTATTATAGTTTTGGTAATAATTATGCAAAAATTTTTACTTTTTTATACCACATACCTGCAAAGAATAATAAAGAATTTGACGAGCAAAATTGGCAATGCTTGTTGCTGTTCCTCTAACCCATCAGCTGTTTTCTGAACACAATGTAGCAGCTGGATCCTTAGAACCTGAAGAATATTATCAGGAAGCAAAGATATTCCTGGAGGCATATCATCTACCCTGTTAGATATGGGCAAGGAGATAGTGTTGAAACTTAAGACAGATAATTAATTAATTAAATGCAATAACAAAATTTCAAGAGTGGCTGACTGTGAAGATTTGCATCTTCCACCTGAAGTAAAAACAGTCTTGTGGAAGATTCTATCTTGCATGTGTGAAATCTGGGGCTGAACTGAATAGCTAGTGTCAGACCACTGAAAGGATAGTAGCTTACCAAAGCAAAGAGGTTTCTAAGAGCCTGGTATAATACTGCCCAGGAAGACTGCTAAGATCACTGTGCAATATCTGTCATGTGAACTCGGTCATGTAGTAGTATCAAACTGTTAGCATAGCTACAGGTCTTACATTAATAAAATTCTTTTGCCAAAAAATTAATAATCTCACCCAATGGTAATAAACCAGTGTTTCTACATACCTGGTAGGAAGCTTTTCAAAGTCAACATCTAAAAATTGTTCATAACTTAAAACAAAATTGTCCAACCATAGTCTCAGGTAATCTGGATCTTTCTGAAATTAGAAGATCATCACAATATTATCTGTCAGAAAAGCAATGCTTTCACACCTAAGTAATTACCTAAGTGGGAACAATAGCCATTCACAGGATCACATCTGTAATCTGAGAATCCCCCTCACCTTTGTCTCTTCAACACTTCTTTATGGCAGTCAAATTTCAACATGTAATTTAGGAGTATAAAGACTTAATCATTAAACATCATAGCTTAAGCACTGATCTAAGGCAAAGGGATCACTAGCAAAGTTATTTGTTTCCCTAAAATAAAAGCATTATGCTATAATCCAGAATCTCAAAGAATGTTCCCAGAATATATAGCAATTGCTGACCTTTGAAGATTTGTTTTTCTATTACTATATTGGTTCAAAATCAGCTTATAAATTACCACTATCTACTTCACAAGAGAAATCAGAAGATAGAAATATTTTAGACAAAGAATAGTACCATGAGACATTTTCTAATACTTATTACTTGCTTTTTATGTTTCAAATTAGAATGTTATTTGTCTATTTATTCATTTATTTACCCACTAGGGTTAGAACTCCAAAAATACAAGTACCCAGGGTTCTCCTTAGTAGTTGCTTTAAAAGAAAAATAAGCAGAGGATTACTTCTTGGTAAAAGTTAGGCACAAAACAATCACACACACACACACAAAGTAAAAAATTAATGCATTTCTCTTCATATTTTATTTAGCAACTCTCTAGTATCTGGTTCAAATTCTACACAATACTCTACATTTTAAGCCCTTATTCTGACTCCAAAGGTCAGTACTACCAAGTGTTGGGAAAACACAGAATTCTCCTAGGAAACTGAATAATCACAAAGAAGAAGGTACTGTTTCATTTAAGAAGTATATAAAGTGCTTTTTATACTTCTTAAATGGTGATGCATGCCTATAATCCCAGCACTCAGAACACAGAGGCAAATGGTTTTGTGAGTTTGAAGTCAGCCTAGTCTACAGAGCAAGTTTCAAGAAAGGCCCCAAAGCTACAGAGAAACCCTGCAACTAAAAAGTATCCTCTATTTACTGAAAAAGGCCTGGAACAGCAGGAATTTTTAACTTTTATCTTTTTTTGTTTGTTTGTTTTGCTTTGCTTTTTGGGACAGGGTTTCTCTGTAACTTTGGAGCCTGTCCTGGAACTTGCTCTGTAGACCAGGCTGGCCTCAAACTCACAGTGATCCACCCATCTCTGCCTCTAAATGCTGGGATTAAAGGTGTGTGCCTGGCCTTAATCTATTTTCTTATTTATACCTTACACTATCCAGAAAGGGTTTGGTTTTCCTAATTTGAGAGATTACAAAAGAATGTATAACTTGTCCAAAGTCATAAACTAAAAACTGTAGTGTTGCAAAGATACATGAATCCAACAGGTGCCCATTCTACTACACCATACTGGCTGTGAACCATGGACGCAAGCAGGGGTAGGGATTTAGTAGGTTAAAAAAAGAAAAGGATGGGTTCAGTCAGGAACCATCAAGCCAAGGCTATAAAAATGTTAGCATACAAAATAATAGTATCTCTTACAGCTTGGAAAAATTTGTAGATGAACTACACTTTGCTGTTAAGGGTCATAAAAAGGAGCCTAAAATCAGAAATAGTAGTGATTGTATTATTTTTCCTCAGTATAGAACAATAAAAATATAATCAGAGTTCTCCTTACCAGTTTTCCAACAGAGCAGAGGATTACCTATTAGTCACTCTTGTGATTAAGTTCAGTATACTGAAACACCACAGCATGGTCTTACCTCCCTATTTGTACATTTACTAACACAACACACAAATATAGTGAGTATTTCAAGAGCGCTACGGTCAACTCAATATCACCTATACTTAAATCCCAGCATTCAGGAGGCAAAGGTTAGAGGACTGTGTGATCTAATACTGAGTTCCAGGCAAGCAAGAGCTACAATGTGAGTCCCCATCTCAAGAAACAAAATTAAACAAAACAATAACAACATAACAATTGAATAAAAAGATAAAATGACACCAGGCAGTGGTGGCACACACCTTTAATCCCAGCACTCAGGAGGCAAAGGCAAGTGAGTTCCAGGCCAGGCAGGGATATGGAGAAACCCTGTCTTGAAAAAGCAAAAACAAAACAAGCAAAAAATGGTTAACTACTGAATGCCAACAGCAAACACATAAAGTCTATGACCCAATTATCATTTTTCTGAAGTTTAGAAGTAGCCTGATATCTGAATCTCAATGTTTTCACACAAAATTATACTCAACAATTTCATGGTATATTCTAACAGTGACAAACACGCCATAATGCAAACAACACCAGAAGACCTAGAGATAAAAACTATCATTATAAATTATACTGACCCAAGTCAAAAGTAGCCATATGCAAACCCATACATATGTGTCTTAGCTTCAAAGTCTTCAGTGGTGGAAAAACCCAGTCTTTAATACTAAAATAAGGAACAGGCAGTTTCCTTAATTCCAATAGAGTATACACTCGAGGTATTAGATAACACCACTAGACAAGAGAGATCCAGAAGCAGACTTAGCAGAACATTCATCATCTTGAATGACTTTCAAATCTAAAGAGCAGACTCTTATACCCACTTCAGATTCAAAAAAACAAAGACAAAAATGAAAATTATACAAAAATAAGAATTTCCAAGAGTACAGACGCAGAAGAAATAAAAGAGTGACCTTGGCAGTACAAAACCATAGCAGTTTCTCTGGAGGTAGAAGGAGCAGGGATTACTTGGTTTTCAGGGTTGCCATGAACTACTACTTATGTGCGTATCATTCTTCCCTTCCCTGAATTTTTACTGTGGCGCTCCCATTTTAGTTTTAACACTCTGTGTTGGCTTTGTGGTGGACATATATTGATGGTGTCTTCTGAATTAGACTTTAGTATCAAGAGAAGTCACAAATGGACTTGATGATGTCTGTCTGTGTCATCACAAGATCCTGGTTCAAGATTACGTTCATAAATACAGGAGGTTTTAAGTTACGGAGATTAAAAAAAGTGTATTTTACATATAGCAGGGATATGAATAACTGTGATCAAGAAAGTAAACTGTAATAGAATGGATTCTTGATTTCAGTATATTACTTTGCAGTAAAAACTTTTGTTAAGTGGTGCACACCTTTAATCCCAGCACTTGGGAGGCAGAGGCAAGTGGATCACTGAGTTTGAGGCCAGCCTAGTCTACAGAGTGAATGCCAGAACAGGCTCCAAAACCACTGATAAATCCTGCCTCAAAAAACAAAACAAAACAAAAAAATCTTTTTGTGGTTTTGGAGGGCTTAAGGTTTTTTGGCTTTTTTAAACAGTGTGTCATGACTGACCTATATCTATGTGGAACCAGGCTTGCCTTGAACTTGGAGATCTACCTGCATTTTTCCCCATGGCTTGTATTAAGGGTGTGTGCCACCGCCACCAACTCCCTTACAGAAAAATTTGTCGTGTAATTTTGCAGTAAAGGAAAAGAAGCTGTAGCAAGGGCAACTCAACATGTAAACAGAATAACTGAGCAAAGCTTTATTTCTAAAATTGCAGTTTCAGAGAACTATCAGAGGTTGGTTTCTGGGATGCCTAACTTACAAGTAAGAATCTTTAAAGTTTGTATTATTCATATTAACTTGTTAGCTACTTCAATCATCTTGGGAATAAACAATATTGTTACATAAAGTTATGAGAATGTAATTCATAGAGTAATAAGTTCCTTACATCATACACTCTAGAATTACAGAAGGATATTTGGAAATTACAAACTATTTCAATGTTCTAGATGCCAAAATGTGGTCTACAGACCAATATTCTTGAACAGTTTGATGCAAAAAAAAAAGAAAAAAAGAAAAAGGAAACCTTTTTAAATGATAAAAGCAGCATGGCAACCAATTTAATTCTGAATTTAATAACAAAATTGAGAAAAACAAGTGGTTTATAGCTCAATAGTACTGCACCTGTTTAGCATGCATGAGGGCCTGGATTCATTCCCTAATATAATTAAATGAATAAATAAGTAGAGAACTTTTATTTTTAACATCTTTCATTATCACTCTTTTTAGACTGCTTTACTGAAACTACCAACAATCTCCACAATGTTTGGAGGAGTAATTTTTTTGAGTGTGAGAAAGAGACTCTGTGTGTGTGTGTGTGTGTGTGTGTGTGTGTGTGTGTGTACCAAACATCCATATAAAGGTTTTTGCCTTCCACCTCGCTTGAGGTAGGGTCTCTTACCACTGAGAACAGGCTAACTGGTTCACCTGTCTCCAACTCCTATCTCATCTCACTGTAGCAAACTGTGATTACAGATGTGCACTAATACCAGAACTCTAGCATCTACACTTCCAAAACAAGAACGTCCGACACTGAGCCTCCTCCTCAGCCCTAGTTTTTCATTTTGTTCTGGAACTCAGAATTCTCCTTTCTCAGCCTCCTGAATACTAAATGTACAAAATGTACACTACTACACCCAACCTTCCAAATGCTTTTCTTGAATGCTATATTTTACTCTTCTGGACTATTTCATAAACCGTTCTACTTTCTGAGGCACCAACACTCTTAGTCTCCCATTCAAACTCCTAAACATATATTATTATATACCTAAGGCATGAAAATATTGGACTTCTCTCTTGCTATCAGAAATTCTTCAGGTCCAAAACATCCTGATTTTTACCCTCTTCTTCTAATGTACAGATAATTTCTAATATAACTCTCAAATATTTATTTCGAGCACAAACCTCCCTTTTGAACTCCATATCTACTTCTGAAGTACCTGAATATCCCTCAAGGACCAAAAACTCAAAATGCTCACCTAGAAACCTAGTAATCTTATACTAGTTAACTTTGCAAAAGTATCAGTTTCCAAAGCATAGATTAAGTGCTATATATGCTATCAACTACTAGGGAACTTTAGATAATCAAAAGAATTTTAACAAAACATGATTTTTTGAGACAGGGTCTCACTACACAGCCAAGCTAGTCTGAAACTCTCCATGTAGACCAAGCTGGTCTTGAACTCAGAGATCTGTTTATGCATCCTGAACGTACAGATTAAAGATGTGTGCCACCACGACCAGGCCAACAATAAAAAGTTTTCATGCCATTTTAACATTCTGAAAGAGTAGTACATGATGAGCACAGACAAAACCACAGAGGTAATATTCGTTTCCTAAAGACAAGCTCCAGGTCTTCTGATGTAAACTATCCAGGACCTGAAACAAACATAGCTAAAACCCACCAGTAAAATTTTTCAAAATCCAAATAAAAGAAAGTACATTACATTTTATCTAAATAAAACATCATTAAATCCTACTTTTACTATACAGCAAAACTTTTATTCTGTAAAGGAAATTTACTCTGAGTTCACTGCAAAACTATTTCAGTCATATTCCAGATTTAGAAGGACAAAGGGCAACATCAGGAAATGAAGCATCACAAAGGTTCCAAACAAAGTTGGTTTAGAATTAGGGAAAATAAAAAGTCATACTATTATTCAAAATAACTAAGCACTATGCTTACTTAAAAGGCAATTTGAAAATTAAGATTAAAGCTTAAAATATTTTATTAGCTCAGTTTCATTATCACCAAAGAGAGAAAAACTACCCTTGACTGTAAATATAAAGACCAACAGAAATTATGACACAAAATATTAATAACATTTTCTTACTTTTAATGTAAATGTCAATAAAACAAATTTATTTTTCCTCAACAACTTTGAGAGATAAATAAAAGTTACTTTATTTTTCCAATTTGACAGATGAGAAAATGGAAATATAATAGATGAGCAAATTTGAGGTCCTTAAGATCAAAAGCAGAATCAGAACTAAATTTTGGATCCATTTCTACGAGCGCCACTTAATTTTTCAATGTAATCTGAATATCAAAAATAACAGAAAAAGATCAAACACCCCTAAAGCATCAGTACTAGAGAGGATAAGACAGAAATACCAAGAGCCCTGGCTGGGCTAGAGCACCTGTTGCTACATAAGAGGATCAGGGCTCTGTCCCCAGCACCTAAATGATGGGTCACAGTCACAAACTTCAGTTTCAAGGAATCCAATGCCTCTTCTGACCTCCACAGCACCAAGAACACAAGTGGTACGTATATATACAAGTAGCCAAAACATTCACAATAAATAAATTTAATTTAAAAAAAAAGAGTTCTACACGAGCCTGGGATAAATGACTCTGTTTTAAAAAACATAATTAATGAGTACTGATTTTCAACCTACTTTATGGCACATTTCAAAATGTTGCCCCTCTATCACTTTGTGATAATTTTTACCAACTAGAATGAAAACGAGACAAACACACCTATACTCCTGCAACCTCTATTGCACTTTGAAACACAGATTGCTCCAATACTAAGGGGACTTAAGAGGTGAGTGAACAGCCACGCAGCGGGACACCCCACTCTCTAGGGCCTCCACAGTGGGACAAAACCCCAGGGCCCCTTCCCCAAATCCCTTGGCTTTTCTAGCCAGCCAGTAGAAGAATGTCCTGCAGGTAGGCTCCCCAAAACCAGTTCCATCTACTGGATCCTCTAAGCTACTTGCCCCACCCTGCCTATGAACTAAGTAAGAGCTTGCTACAATACTGAGGGGACCAAGAGCTTGCTACAACACTAAGGGGACCAAGTGAGAGGACGAAGAGAGCGAACAAGGAGAGAAGACCAAAAAAGCAGGCTTAGAGAGACCTCAGAGGCTTTCTGAGACAGACACTGACAGTACAGAGCACACCAAGAAAAACTCCCAAACACTCCAAAGATTGGACCAAGACACAAAGACATAAAGCCTCATTTGAAGGAAGAGATGGGTAGACACCATGCAAGAATTCCTCCAACAACCTAAAAACAACATGGTAACACCAGAACCAAGCAAAAACAGAACAGGAAGACTAGATCATCCTAACACAAAAAAAGAAGAAAATGTCTTTAAACTTAACTATATGTAAATGATGGAGACCTTTAAAGAGGAAACGAAAAACTCCCTTAAAGAAACAGAAGAAAAGACAAACAAAAAATTGGAAGAAATTAATAAATCATTCAAAGAAACCCAAGAAAATCAAGAAAAAACAATCAAACAAGTGAAGTAAATAGGTCAAGACTTGAAGACTGAAATAGGGGTAATAAAGAAAACACAAACCAAGGGAATTCTGGATATGGAAAATCAGGGTAAATGAACAGGAACTACAAAGACAAGAATAACAAACAGAATACAAGAGATAAAAGAAAGAACCTCAGGTGTTGAAATACTATAGGAAAAAGTAGATTCATTGCCCAAAGAAAACATTAAATCCAACAAATTCTTAACACAAAACATCCAGGAAATCTGGGACACTATGAAAAGAAAAAATTTAAGAATAATAGGGATAGATGAAGGAGAAGAAATACAGCTCAAAGGCACAGAAAATATATTCAATAAAATCATAGAAGAAAACTTTCCCAACCTAAAGAACCTATGAAGATACAAGAAGATTACAGACCACCAAATAGACTCCATCAAAAAACAAAAAACAAAAAAAGTCAACTTGACATATGATAATCAAAACACAAAACATACAGAATAAAGAAAAAATATTAAGAGCTGCAAAGGAAAAAGGTCAAGTAACATATAAAGGTAGACCTAGCAGAATTACACCCAATTTCTCAATGGAAACTTTGAAAGTCAGAAGATCCTGGACAGATGTGCTGCAGACACTAAGAGACTATGGGATGTAAAAATAGACTACTATACCCAGTAAAGTTTTCAATCACCATCAATGGAGAAAACAAGATATTCCATGACAAAAACAGTAATTAAATATTATGTACCCACAAACCCAGTCCCACAGAAAGTACTAGAAGGAAAACCCCAACTCAAGAAATTGTACCCACAAAAGCACAGGCAACATATAACCCCCCACCAGTGTTACCAAAGAAGAGAAACACACAAACACTACTATCAAAACATAAAATGGAATAACCACCATTGATCATTAATATCACTTAATATCAATGGACTCAATTCACCTATATAAAGACACTGGTTAAGAAAATGGATACAAAAACAGGATCCAACATTCTGCTGTATACAAGAAACATACCTCAACCTCAAAGATAGATCCTACCTCAGAGTAAAGGGTTGGGAAAAGGTTTTCCAATCAAATGACCTAAGAAACAAGTGTATGTGGCTATACTAATAAATAACAAAATAGATTTCAAACTAAAATCAATCAGATGACATAGAGAAGGACCTTTATACTCGTAACAGGAACAATTCATAAAGATGCAGTCTCCATCCTGAACATCTAGCCAAATACAAGAGTACCCACAAATGTAAAACAAACATTACTAAAGCTTAAATTGCACACCAAACCTCACATACCAATAGTAGGAGACTTCAACACACTCCACTCTCCCCAATAGACAGGTCAACAAGAAAGAAACTTAACAGAGAAACAAGAGAACTCACAAATGTAATGAATCAAATGGACTTAACAGACATCTATAGAACATTCAACCCAAACAAAAAAAGAATATACCTTCTTCTCGGCACCTCATGGAACCTTCTCTAAAATTGATCATATACTCGGTAACAAAGCAAACCTCCACAGATAAAAAAAAAAATGGGAGTAATCCCCTTTTTATTGGATTAAAGTAAGAATTTAATAACAATACTACTCTCAAAAAGCCTACAAACTCATGGAAATTAAACAGTGAACTATTAAATCACCTCTAGGTCAAAGAATAAATAAATAAGGAAATTAAAAACTTCCTAGAATTCAACAAAAATGAAGGCACAACATAGCCAAACCTATGGGACACTATGAAAGCAGTGCTACGAGGAACGTTCATAGCACTAAGTGTCCACATAAAAAAACTGGAGAAAGTCACATTTCTGACTTGAGAGCACACCTGAAAGCTCTAGAACAAAAAGAAGCAGACTCACCCAGGAGGAGTAGAAGACAGCAAATAATCAAATTGGGGGCTGAAATCAACAAAAATAGAAAAAAGGAAAACAATACAAAGAACAAAGAGCTGGTTCTTTGCGAAAAATCAACAAGATTGACAAACCCTTATCCAAACTAATCAAAAGGCAGAGAGAGAACATCCAAATCAACAAAGTCAGAATTGAAAAGGGGGACATAACAACAGAAACTAGGGAAATTCAGAGAACCATTAAGTCATACTACAAAAACTTGAACTCCACAAAATTAGAAAATGGAAACGAAATGGACTGTTTTTTAGATAGATACCATATACCAAAATTAAATCAAGACCAGGTGAGCAAAATTAGACCTAAAAACTACAAGGAAATAGAAGCTGTCATCAAAACCCTCCCAACCAAAAAAAAGCAAAGGACTGGATGGTTATAGTGCAGAATTCTACCACAACTTCCAAGAAGAGCTAATACCTATACTCTTCAAACTGTTACACATAATAAAAACAGAAGGAACATTGCCAAACTCTTTTTATGAGGCTACAGTTACCCTGATACCAAAATCACACAATGACTCAACCAAGAAAGAGAATCACAGACCAATCTCACTCATGAACATGGATGGAAAAATACTCAATAAAATACTGGCAAGACAAATCCAACAACACATCAAAAAAAATCATCCACCATGATTAAGTCGGCTTTGTCCCAGAGATTAGGGGTTCAAAATACAAAAATCTATCAATATAATCCATCATATAAATAAACTGAAAGAAAAAAAAACATTAGATGCAGAAAAGGCATTCAACAAAATCCAACACCCCATCATGATAAAGGTCGTGGAGAGGTTAGGGATACAAGGATCATACCTAAGTATAATAAATGCAATATACAGCAAGTGACAGCTAACATCAAATTAAATGGAGAGAAACTCAAAGCAATTCCACTAAAATCAGGAACAAGACTAGGCTGTCCACTCTCTCTGTATCTTTTCAACATAGTTCTTGAACTTTTAGCAATAGCAATAAGACAACAAAAGGAAATCAAAGGGATTCAGAATGGAAAGGAAGAAATCAAACTTTGTTATTTGCAGATGATATGATAGTATACATAAGAGACCCAAAAAACACTACCAGAGAACTCCTACAGCTGATATATACCTTCAGTGATGTGGCAGAACACAAGAGCAACTCAAAAAAACAGTAGCCCTCCCATATAAAAATGGTAAAGAAGCTGAGGGGGAAATCAGAGAAACATCACCTTTCACAATAGCCACAAATCACATAACATGTCTTGGGGTAACACTAACCAAAGAAGTGAAAGACCTATTTGACAAGAACTTTAAGTCTTTGAAGAAAGAAATTAAAGAAGATACCAAAAAAATGGAAAGATCTCGCATGCTCTTGGATAGGAAGGATTAATATAGTAAAAATGGCAATCCTACCAAAGCAATCTATAGATTCAATGAAATCCACATGAAAATCCCAACACAATTCTTCACAGACCTTGAAAGAGCAATAATCAACTTCATATGGAATACCAAAAAACCCAGGATAGCTGAAACAATCATGTACAATAAAGGAACTTCTGGAGGCATCACCATCCCTGACACCAAGCTCTATCTATTACAGAGCTACAGTAATGAAAACAACTTGGTACTGGCATAATAACAGAGACACTGACGAATGGAATTGAATGGAAGACCCAGATGTTAATCCACACACCTATGAACACCTGATTTTTAAAGCTAAAATAAATACAATGGAAAAAAGAAAGTATCTTCAACAAATGGTGCTGGCATAACTGATGTCAACATGTAGAAGAATAAAAAATAGATCCAGCCATGCATAAAACTCATGTCCAAATGGATTATTGACCTTGATATAAATCCAATCACACTAAACCTGACAGAAGAGAAAGTGAGAAGTAGCCTTCAATGCATGGGCACAGGAGATCACTTTCTAAATATAACACCGTTATCACAGGCACTGAGAGCAACAATAAATGGGATTGTCTGAAACTGAGAAGCTTCTGTAAAGCAAAGGACATAGTCAATAAGACAAAAAAGGAATGGGAAAATAAGTTCACCAACAAAACAACAGTCAAAGGATTGATCTCCAAAACACATAAAGAACTCAAGAAACTAGACATCAAAATTCTAAATAACCCAATTAAAAAATGAGGTACAGAAATAAGCAGAGAATTCTCAACAGAAGAATCTCAAATGGCCAAAAATACTTAAGGCAATGTTCAACATCCTTAGCTAACAGGGAAATGCAAATCAAAATGTTGCAAACGGAGCAGTGGGCCGCCCAGATAGCTTTACCCGAAATAATTACATGGAAACTGTATTCATTTAAACACTGCCTGGCCCATTATATCTAGCCTCTTCTTGGCTAACTCTCACATCTTGCTTTAGCCCATATGTAGTAATCTGTGTATCACCACGGGGTTGTGGATTACCATGAAGATTCTAACCTACGTCCATCTTGGGCCGGAGCTTCATGACGTCTGCCTGATTCTGCTTTTTTCTCCCAGCATTCTGTTCTGTCTACCCCACCTACCTATGTTCTGACCTATCAGGGCAAGCAGTTTCTTTATTAATTAACCAATGAAAGCAAGACCCTCCTACATCATCAAAACAATTCTGAGATATCATTTTATGTAGTGAGCATGAATTTGTGAGAAGCAAATTATTCCATAAAAGATAGAATTGAGAAAAGATAATTTAATGACCTTGAATGATTTTCAAAAATGGTTAGGCGATATAAATTGGCTTAGATGTTATTTAAGTTGCCAAATTATGAGTTAAAACCCTTATATAATGTTTTAAGTGGAGATTCAGCTTTGGATTCTCCAAGGCAACTGACTAATGAGGCACGAGAGGCATTGAGAAAAGGGGAGAGTAGATTACAAGATGCCTTTCTACAGATGATTCAAGAGGGGCAAGATATCGTTTTGTGCATTCTTCCTTCATATCACCAGCCTACAGGGTTGTTATGGCAAAACGGGCCATTGCTTTGGATTTATCCCAAAATATCTCCAGCCAAATCTCTTGAGCATTATCCTACTGCTGTGGCAACTTTAGCCCTGAACGGGATTCAACAGTGTTTACAATATTTTGGACTGCCCCCACCACCATTATAGTGCCTTATTCCAGCCATCAAGTTAAGATCTTGTCTGCTACAATAGATGATTGGGCTATTTTGCAGTGTGGTTTTGATGGCAAGATAGATAATCATTATTCTAAACATCCATTGTTGGGACTTTTTAAGGAGGATCCTGTAATATTTCCTAAAATAACATCATCACAGCCATGGCCCCAAATGTATTTACAGATGGATCTAAGACAGGCTATAGGGTGTATATGATAGATAAACAAGAACCTGTGACGCATCAGTTTCAACTTGGGTCTCCTCAGATTGTAGAATTACAAATTGTGGTTAAAGTCTTTAAAGTTTGCCCTTTTGCATTTAATCTAATATCAGATTCCGCATATGTTGTTAACGCCCTTAAAATTTTAGAAGTAGCTGGACCCATTAAAAGTTCTAGTTCAGTGTGCCTTTTATTTCAACTATGGCAGCATTTAATTTGGCAGAGAAGAAATTCCTTTTACATCCAGCATGTTAGAGCCCATACAGGTCTGCCAGGACCTTTGAGTAAAGGAAATGATATAGTTAATCAGTGGACTAGGATGGAATGTATATTCATGAGTTCTACCTTGAAAAAGGCGAGAGCTTTTCATAAAGCTTTTCATGTTAATGCTAAAGCATTGCAACAAAAATTTCATCTCTCGAGCAGATGCTTGACAAGTGATTTTAGATTGCTCTCAATGTGTAACTCATCAACACCCACCCAATATTGGATTAAATCCACAGGGTCTACTCCCTCTAAAAATCTGGCAAATGGATGTGTCACATATATCTGAGTTTGGAAATATAAAGTATGTACATGTGTCTGTGGACAACTGTTCAGGCGTAATACACGCCACGCCTCTGACTGGAGAAAAGGTGCGCAATGTCACTGCCCATTGCCTGGAAGCTTGGGCTGCTTGGAGCAAGCCTCAACAATTAAAGCCTGACAATGGACCAGCTTATGCAGGTCAAATGTTTGCCTCCTTTTGTCTACAAATGGAGGTGCAGCTTATTCATGAACTGCCATACAATCCTCAAGGACAAGGCATTGTGGAGTGTGCGCATTGCACACTAAAAGAATGTCTACAAAAACTAAAAGGGGTAATAGGCCACGGCCGGACCCCAGAGGGAAAAAAAAAGACTTTCCCTTGCCATCTTTACCACTGACTTTTTCTCAAGGTCGTTCAGCAGCTGATAGACATCAGGACCCCTATGGCCCTGCTAAAGGGATGGTCAAGTGGAAGGATATCCTGACAGGACTCTGGTGCCAGCCTGATCCCATGCTAACATGGGCACAAAGCTCTGTTTGTGTTTTCCCACGGGACCAACAAGATCCGGTGTGGGTGCCAGAGCGTTTGATCAGAAGAGTTTAACATGAAGAGCATCATGCCTGTGCCTGTTGATGCTCCCCACGCCATGACTTTGTTACTGCTATTTACTTGTCTAAACAGTTGTCTAGTTATATTTTAGGTAACAGGACTGGAGAATTTGGTACCATGATGGAGCAGCTGAGAGTGGCCATTATTACTGTGAATTCTATCCAAGTGGATGCTGGCATGGCTGAAGGATTTTTGTCCTGGATCTCCGCAGCCATGAATCATCTGAAGGAATGGGCAGGCTTGGGAGCATTAGCTGGCCTTCTGGTGTTGGTCTCCCTGGTTTGCCTGTGGTGTATATGCAAGATCAGGTTTCCCAACAATGCAATGCAGCCATGATTATACAAGCCTTTACGCCCACAGAGGCTGGCCAATCCCCCCAAGCATGGTTAGCCACGATGAAAAGATAATTTGACACATTCAGGGTGCGAGGCAAGGCACTGCACTCAAGGACGGCCTTTTGCTAACCTTGAGAAGAGCACACCTAGCTGCATGTGGGTTGATGCCCAAGATCCCACCTCTGGAAAATGGCATCGAGCCAGTCTGGCACTCTTTGCGTGGAAGACACCTAAGGAGGATCAGTACAAGGCTCTTGTTTCACAGAGAGAAGGCCTCTACTCTTACCTGTGGCGTCTAAAACAAAAGGGGGGAACTGTAGTAAGCTGCTTTATGCCACACCTTAAAGATGGCGCTGGCTTCTGCCTTCCACCCCCCAAATGATGAGGGCTCTTGGTTGTAAATAACTCCATACATGGCTAAGGCTAAGGATCTGGCTTGCTTCCACATTTCTGGACCTATCTGCATTTCCCACGTAGCATGCTGGGGTTGGCTACCCAGAGGCTATTTTAGCTATGGGCTGGCTTTCCCCGGGGTCAGAAGCTTATTCAAGGTTCCTGATTAAACTGCATTGGGAAGAGTCTGGTGTGGTGTCTTCTTTGCGGGACAAAGCAGACGCTACAATTTTACACCTGTCAGAATGGCTAATATCAAAAACACCAATGATAGATTATGCAGAAGAGGATGTGGAGTAAGGGGAACACGCATCCATTGCTGGTGGGAATGCAAACTTGTTCAACCACTTTGGAAATCAGTAATGGTGGTTTCTCAGAAAACTGGGAATCAACCGACTTCAGGAGCCAACAATACCACTCTTGGGCATATATACAAAAGATGCTCAATCATACGACAAGTGCATTTGTTCAACTATGTTCATAGCAGCATTATTTGTAATAGCCAGAACCTGGAAACAACCTAGATGCTCCTCAACTGAAGAATGGATAAAGAGAATGTGACATATTTACACATTAGAGTACTACTCGGCGGTAAAAAAAAAAAACAAAACAAAACAATGACATCTTGAATTAAGCATGCAAATGGATGGAATTAGAAAACACTATCCTGAGTGAGGCAACCTAGGCCCAAAAAAATGAATATGGTATGTACTCACTCATTGGTGGATACCAGATAAACAAAAGATACTGAGTGTATAGCTCATGATCCAAGAGAAGCTAAGTAATAAAGTGAACCCTAAGAAAAGCATATATAGACCCACCTGGAAATTGGAAACAGTCAAGATTGC
Source organism: Myodes glareolus (assembly GCF_982192425.1). Taxonomy (NCBI): domain Eukaryota; kingdom Metazoa; phylum Chordata; class Mammalia; order Rodentia; family Cricetidae; genus Myodes; species Myodes glareolus. The sequence continues at coordinate 2,757,020 of NC_142026.1, read as the reverse complement.
CTGACTAAATTGGGAACATGGGGATGGGGGAAGAAGAAAAAGTATAAGGGGAAGAGGAGGGGAGAAGGGGAAGAGTGATGAGAACTTGAGGGAATGGGATAGTTGTGACGGAGGAAGGACAGAGATGAGAGCAAGAAAAGAGGTATCTTGATTGAGGGAGCCATTATAGGGTAAGCAAGAAACTTGGCTCTAGAAAAATTTCCAGCAATCCACAAGTATGACCCCAGTTAGGACCCTAAGCAATAGAGGAGAGGGGGCCCAAAGTGGCCTTGCCCTGTAGTCAGACTGATGATTATCTTACATATCACCATAGAACCTTCATCCAGCAACTGATGGAAACAGAGGCAGAGACCCACATTGGAGCACTGGACTAAGCTCCTAAAGTCCAGTTGAAGAGTGGGAAGAATGAGAATATGAGTAAATAGGTCAAGACCGTGATGATACACCCACTAAAACAGTCTACCTGAGCAAATGGGAGCTCACCAACTCCAGTTGGACTGGGAAGGAACAAGCACAAGACCAAACTAGACCCTCTGAATGTGGTTGACAGCAGCATGGCTGGGGCAGATTGAGAGGTCACTGCATGTACTGGCTTTTTGGGACCTAGTTTCTTTGGATGAATACCTTGCTCAGCCTACATATAGTAGTAAGGGCCTTGGACCTTCCACAAAGCAATGTGCCTTACCCTCTCTGAGGACTGAATTGGGGTGGGTGGGAGGGTATGTTGAGGGAATGGGAGGAGGGGAGAGAGTTGGAACTTGGAATGGTATATATAATGAAAAACGATAGTTTGTTTCTTTTTTGAAAGGGAACTTGGAATGGTATATATAATGAAAAAAGATAGTTTGTTTTCTTTTTTAAAAGATAAATAAAAGAACAAAAATGAACGTAAACTTTTTCTTTACTTTATGTGTCAGTGTTACTTTATGTGTACATGTTTTGCCTCTATATATGTCTGTCCACTACTTGTATTCCTGATGCCCAGGAAGACCAGAGGTCACTGAATCTCTTACAGACAGTTGTGATGCTGAGAATCCAATTCAAGTCCCCTGAAGAGCAGCCACTCTTAACCACTGAACTATCTCTCCTGTCCCTCGCAAAAAGATAAATCTTACTGAAGAATCTGAGGTGCTCAATTTCTCCTTTAATATCCCAGCAACTAGCTGCTACACGCATAATGTCTTGTAGTCAAGTCTCATGATGTGTGTCTGCAATCCAGTTATTTAAGGGGTTCAAGCAGGAAGAGGTCAAGTTCAAGGCCTGCCTACGCTACAGAGTGAGTTCAAGACCACACTGGGCAACTGGTAAAACACACCTCAGAAAATAAAAAGTAAAAGAGGGCTTAATGTAGTCCTGCCTACTATCTGCAAAGTCCTAGGCTCAATCAGCAACATTAAAAAAAATACATCTTTTTTTCTAGGGCTGCAGTTGAAATAAAGAGAGAATGCACTCCCATATGAATTCCCAAAAGATGCTTAAATAACCGTAGTTGCTATACAGTTATATAGAACTTGCCTCTATTTTGTTTCTGTATTAAGAAAAGAAATGATGTCAGAAGACACTAAACAGTTGTCATTTGAACTGTCTACTCTATATAATATATCCAAAGTATAAAAATCAGATACTAGATTAGAGCTGTTCAAATTTAATGTTTAACTTTTAAGAGCTATATGTAATGCACTGTCAATCAAATCCTTGACCTTAGGTGGAGATGGTTTTGAAAGCAAGAATGTTCAGACTACATGTAACTTGAATTAGTGGTCACATGCACTAGTGTAACAATCTTCAGAGAACAGAAATACTGTATCTTCTTATGTAAGAACTACGCAAGTCAACAAATCTATTATAGGTCGCCATATTTCTAACAATGTAATTAAATCCTATTGTTGGAAGTACATGTAAGAAAAATTATATCTGAAACATTTGCTAACAAAACAAACTGCACATCACAAAGCAATTATGTGAGGGAATATGTATGTTAATTAGCCTGGCTTCATTATTTCATGTGTACATGTATTAAAACATTAGAGCACACTCCATTAAATACTTGCTAATTTAAGAAAAAAAACTATTAAAAAAAAAAGAAAAAAAACTATTAAAAATAAAAAAATACCAAGTGTTTTACCAAATGTTCAACAAATATGAGAGGATCCACCTGCTAAAATAGAAGCTTCTACTCAGTTTTTAATCCCTAACTGTTCAAAACAGTTTAGTTTTGAACTCAGATGAGTAAGTAGACACAGTCCATAACATTTCTTCTACAAAGCAGTATAAGTCAAGGGTACTTCTACTAAACTTTCAAACTAATCAGTGGCAACATCCAAAACATAACAAGAGTGACTTACTATTGATGTACTGGAGTACATGTATCGAAGTCAGATTAGCACTGTGGCAAATATGAAAGATGTCATAAATTTACTGCATGATCTTCAAAGATTTCTTCTTTAACTGGGTATGGATACAATGTTTTATATACTCAAAAAATCAAGTGGGGTAGCAAAATGGTAAACACTGTTTAAATTTTAATTAAAAATAAACGGGGCGGGGGGGAGTGCTAAAGAGATGGCTCAGACGTTAAAAGCACTGGTTTTTCTTCCAGAAGTCCTGAGTTCACTTCCCAGCAACCACATAGTGGCTCACAACCATCTAGAATGAGACTGGGTGCCCTCTTCTGGGATGCAGACATACATTCAGGCAGAACACTATATATAATAAATACTTTTACAAATTAATTAATTAATTAAAAATAAACTTCAGCATTCCAGAAAAACGGTTCATTTTGTTAATCAAATCACTGTTCTGGAAGTTGGCAAAGAGAATCAATCATTTACGCAGCATGACTTTCTTTTATGGAAACCATCAATAATGGCTTAATAGCCCTAACAAATAAAAAGGTGCTTTAATATTAGTCATGAAAAATCCTCATAAAATAGATAAAAATAATTGGTAAAGACTGCATTTATGAACTATTATAGCTTATCATACCCAAACTGGAATCTGAATCAAGGTTCTGTACTTGCCAGTTTACAAGTACTCAAACCCAAAGACAAACAATTTTCAAAAACTCACAAAGATTCATTAACACAATCCAGGTTATAGAAAACTCTAAGGTTAAAAAATACTTTCTAAAGTCTGGTGGTGGTGGCACAGACAGATCTCTTGTGAGTTTGAAGTCAGCCTGGTCTACAAAGCAAGTTCCATGACAGCCAAGGCTACACACAGAAACCCTGTGTATGTGTGTGGGGGTGCTTTCTATCACAAATAAATATCAAGGAAAAGTGTGGTAAAGGTTACACATATTTTTTCAATAAAATACAATACAGTGCATATACTTTAAATATAGAATTATGCAGTGAGAAAATAAGAGTCTTAGGAGATTAGCAGAGAAGTTTGGACATAGTGCATCTTTTATAGTTTAAATAATTATTGTATTGGAATAGTTTTTAAGACTTTATAGGTATATTTTTAAATATCTACAGGCAACAACCTACTGTGTGGAATTTGATTTTAAATAATTCAGTAGAGAAAGAGAACAGAAGAACCATGGTATAAACTGATCACTGTTGAAATGAGTGACAAAGATTTATTGTATCTTATCTTCTTTGTACATGCTTAAAATGATCCATAACAAAAGCTTTAAGGAGGAGAATGAAAAGACTTTTTAGAATAATTCACAGAATAAGGACCAAAACCAAACTTATTTATCTCTCAAAGGTCAAAATCAAAAAGGGGAAAAAAAACTGAAGCTGAAGAGATGGCTCAGAGGTTAAGCGCACTGATTGTTCTTTCAGAGGACCTAGGTTCAATCCCCAGGCCACAACTGTCCATATTTATAGTTCCGGAGGATCCAATGACCTCTCTAGACTCCACTGACACCAGACAGGAATGTGGTACAAAGACATATGTCTACAAATAAAAAAACCTTGATGAGTTTGACAAGCATCCTCCCTAAACATACAACATTACTTAGCAAATGACAAAACAAGCACAAATAAGTGTTGCTCATGGTCACAGAACAAAATATCAGAGCCAAAATTGGACCTCACAATTAGAAGCCACAAAGGCTAAGAAGATCTCAGAAATAAGCTGCATAAAATGTGTTTTAGAAGATCTGGAGAGTCTTCAAATTGCATGAAAACTAATCAAAAGAATAAAACACCTAGTAGCTATCTGTACACCTAGTAGCTATCTGATTCAAAGCATGGAAGTTATGATCTAACAAGTTCAACATCTACCCATGAACTGATAATATATACAAAAATAATCAAAATTTTTAAACAGCCATTCTTTGAAACAATAAGAGTAAATGTTATTAAGACCAAACATGATTTAATTTTAATCGAAAAAAATCAGATTTATCTTTCTGTCAAGAAGAAAGTCTTCAAAATTTAACAGTAGGGTAAAATGGAGCTCAAGGACACAACCAGAGATCATGACAAAAGGATTCATGTATATATCAAAAAAAAACAAAACAAAAAACAAACAAAAAAACAGAGAATGTCAATAACATAAAATCTTCTCAATACTGTCACTTAATCTACCTAGAAAAAAACATAATCAGTAAAAAAAATGTAATCTCATTTACCTTTTCTTATTCTGAAAATGGTGAAAATTAGAAAGTATAATATATTTTTAAACAAGTCATTTTAAAATTATTAGACAATCATACTAAAATTGCATTTTAACCTTTGGCTAACGTATTAATTAGTGACTATGTCCAAAAGTGTCTAGATGCAATAGATTCCCTTTTTATTGGAAGGGTTGTCTATTTTTAAAAGATATTGCTGTCAATTACATAAGCCTGGAAGCTATTTTAAAATTTCACAGTAACATTTCAGATTATGTATGTGTGCATGTTTGTGCACACATATATGTACAGATACATACTTTAATAATGTAGCAGTGGCTGACCTGCAACTCTCTATGTAGATCAGGCTGGCCTTCAACTTGAAGATCTAACCAGGAAGTTAAGGAAAACTCCAGTGAAAATTAGATGACTTTTAAGGAATAATTTGATTTTTAAATAGCCGAAATTGGGGCTGGAAAGGTGGCTCAGTAGTTAAGAGCACTAACTTCTCTTCCAGAGGACCTGGGTTCAATTCCCAGCCCCCTTATGGCAACTAACAACTATCTGTAACTCAAAGATCTGACGCCCTCACATAGACAAACATGCAAGCAAAATGTCAACATACATAAAATAAAAATAAATAAAATACCTGAAATTATATTAAAAGAAAAAAGCCTGAAAAAAAATAATGTAAAACTGCAGGCTGTGACCTGAGAGCATAATCACAAATACCTAAGTTAACTTAAATAGACTAGGGATGTTTCTCTGGCCATTGCCAGTATCTTCAGAGTAGTAGTATGGATCCTTACTTGTGAAGTACCCCCAGTTAGTATCAATGACCTAAAAGCTAACTTTCTATGCAAAACCCACATGAAGGAAGTCCAAGAAAATTATTTCTGAATGGCAAAATCTTAGAGTTAAAACGGTTTTTAAAAGCATGGGGACCTGAATCACGTGCTTTTGGGTTTCAAATTCACACCTACACCAGTTCTCTCATCAGTGAAAGGGAGTAATTACAATACCCACCTTGCCAGACTCTAGTTATCAAATGAGACAGTGCCGGTTTGTGCTAACACAATGGTAATCATATAACCACCTCAAATCAATAAAAATAAAATCATAAAAGGCTGCTGAAAAAAGTTTAATGTCCTCACAAAAGAGTCCTTAAGCCAAAAACAGCAAAAAAGGTCAACTGTTTCCAAGTAAAATGGCTTCATGGTTAAAGCATAGGCCATATGATCTGGCAGACCTAAATACAACCCTAGGTAGCTAAGGAAAGGTGGAGAGAGAAACCCAAATCCACAAAGCTGTCCCCAGACCTCTATAAAAATATTATGGCACCCGTGTGTCCCACACATCCTACACACACACACACACACACACACACAAAGTTTTATTTTCCTTTTATAGGCACAATCTTACCTATATAATTTTGAGATCATTGAAGATAATATCAAAAAACACATTGTTAAATTTTTAATAGTAGGCCAGTGGTCAGTGTACTCAAATCTGAAAAACTATGGAAAATATAAAATCTCTTACATGTTTTTAAAATTTAGGATTGGGAGGTTGTTAGGGTGTTTTGTTTTGAGACAGGAGCTCTCTATGCAGTCCTGGCTTTCCTAAAACTCTCTTAGGATGGACTTGAACTCACAGAACTCTCTCTCCATCTGCCTCTGCTCTCAAGTGCTGGCACTAAAGGCATGTTCCATCACACCTGCCAATTCAGGATTATTAATATGAACAAACACACTAGGCATTTGAGGTCTTAATGCTGGATACAAAATTTATAATCACGTATAATCACGTACAGAAATAAAAGCAATTACCTTTGTACAATAAAGCATCCAAAGTTCAAAGAGCCTCTCTCTGGCTGCCATTCTGGCTTTCCACTTTGGCACTTCAGTATTTCCTCAAAAAGAAGGTTCAAGACCACAGCACGTTATTTTATTTTTCAAGTTTCTCAGCCGTTGCAGTAAAACTCAAAGCAGTGGGATAAACAAGTAAGTGAAACAAATAAAACTGTCTCAGGTCAGTAAAGGTCAATTTCAGCAGCCACTCTTCTAACACATCTTCATCAGTAGTAGCTGGGCTTGCAAAGAAGTCTGTGAAATACAAAAATACCCAACGTTTTTTTACATCCTTTTTTTTTATCCAAATATTTGTCTGCCTTGCTTACCCAATAAAAGGGATAAATTTCTAATCTGACTGGATCTCACAGAAGCTGTTTTGTACACCGCGACTAAAATCACATAAAGTACTAAAATCTTCCAGGCATGTTCACCACCAAAACTACAATAGATGGGAAGAAAAAACTACTCCCTAATAACGTGTTTTCTTTTAACCTTAAAAGACCAGGAACACGTATCAAGCATTAAATCTCTGAGATTTCTAGCCTGCTACTTAAAAGTTGCTGGGAATGTTTTCAGCGTTGCAGGGCAGGGCGTGGGGAAGGGCCAGAGGAATTCCTGGTTTGTTTGTTTTAACCATCCACACAGGGACACTGTGTCTACCTGGCCTCTATCTCAACACGCAAAAAGAAAGGAGCTAGCACACCAAGGTAGGGACCACCTCCTGGGAAAGCTCCCACATTCCGAGAACCTGAGAACCTTCCCTTTCCTCCCCGTGTCCCCGCTAAGAACAAGTACGAAAACAGGAATGCCAATCAACTTCAGAAGCTCGGGCCCCAGTGCTTCGGGACCTACGCCAACCGGCCTCAGCCGGACCCACCCCGGTCGGCCGCGCCCCTCAAGCTGCAGCCCCGCGCCGCACGCGCCCCAGCCCTCCCGCTCGGCGCCCGGCAGCCGCCTCCGCCCGACCTCCGCGCCCCCTCACCGCGCTCAGGCCTGCCGCAGCCATCCCGCCGCGGGCTAACTTGCTGCCCTCCGCCCTGCCCGGCTAAGGCCAGTGTCAACCCGAAACCGAGTCGGCGGGAGGCGGAGGCGGGACAGCGACGACGCGAGGCGGGAGGAGCCAGGGGCGGAGCAGCCCCTCGGCTAATCATTCCGGTCTCTCGGGATTTACCAGGCCCTCAGGCAGCCGCTCCTCAAGGATCGCTCAGCACAGAAGCCCCGCCCCCGGCATGCTTGCGCAGCCGCAGTGCGCTCGGCTCTTGGGCTCTGTAAGAGGCCGGCGCCAGCCTGGGCACTCAGGTCAGTATTTTCCCAGCTGGACGTGAGGACCGACGTGCTGACGTCGCGCCCCTCCCCTGCTAGGTGGGGCTGACAGAACTTCCTTCGCCTAGCCCCTGGCATTGACTCTACAGATCAGCTGAGGGCCAGGGACTCTATGGTGACATCTAGAGAGGATTTCGATTTGATTTCTTTTTGGCAATGCGATTGGTCCTGGGACACATTTCCAAGACAAAAATCTTTTCCTTTACGTGTGTTGGTGCCTTTGTACTATGTCTGTGACTATTCCAAGGATATTGCTCAACCAAAAACTTAGAATCACTTCTGTCTTTCAAAAAAAGAAGCAAAGGGCAAGACTCTGTTTTATTAGCCCCACACAACATTCATAAGGGTTTTTTGTTTGTTTGTTTGTTTGTAAGGAGGAGAAAAGCGTAAGATTAACGATCTTTTAAATCTAAGAATTTAAAACGCTATTGTGAAAACGTTCAAGCATATACAGAACTCAATGTTATAGCTCAACTTAGTATCTGAGATACCCTGTGTGGGATTCCCATCAAGCACAATGAAGTAAACTTAGCAAAGTGAACGTCCATAAGTAATCACTTAGCTTCAGAAATGATCAAAGACAGCCCTAAAGGCATAGGTCTGTGATCCCAGCACTTGGGAGATGGAGGCAGAGAGATCAGGAGTCAAAGCCGGCTTTGGCTACATAGCAGCTCTGGGGACAACCTATGCCACATGAAAAGAAAAGATGAGAGGAGAGAAAGAGAGTAAGATGGCTTGCTGGGCAAGCCTGACCTCCTGAGACAAAAGATGGAGACAAGAGGGCCAGCTAGATTGTAATAACCTGTCTACAAACAAGAGACCCTGCCTCAACAAAATGGAAGGCGAGAACCTGCTCACAAAAATTAACCTCTGGCACGCACACACACACACACACACACACACAGTAAATAAATAAATATAAAGCTATGAATGCCATCATGGGAGTTTCACCCTCATGACCTTTATTTTTAAAATCAACTAATGTCCCATTTTGCTGTGTGTGGTGTGTCCTTGTGCCACGTGTCTCTGTGCATCCTCAGAGGCCAAAAGACCAATGTCTGATCCCTCCAGAGGTAGGGAGTGGTGGGCTGTAAGCCTTTGGACATGGGAATCGGGGACATTTTCTGGATGAGCAGCAAGGCCTAACCACTGAGTCACCCTCCACCCTCTATTTTCATCTATCACAAATCTACAAACGTTTCTTGTCAAGAACCACAGAATAAATGTTTAAGCTTTGCAGACTATACCACAGCTTGGCTATCAAAAGGTGAAAGTAGATTGTGTGATACTGTCACCAAAATGCAGAGTTCCTTTAAACTGTCACAACAAACACCAATGAGTAGAAAACAGGGATTGAGGCATTAAGCCACTTTATTTAGAAACCTTGTGATCTGAGGAGACAACAGATTAGCATCCTCTATTTGCCTCCTAATTTCCAGCCAGTTGTCTTTAATGAAATGGAAACAGAGGCAGACAACCATTTCAAAGTTTAGTCTTCCTGCTCTGATCAGGTGGTCAGCCTTGCCTCTGAGAGTCACAGTGCTGCAGCTTCTCTCTGTGTGTCTCTTGTGCTCGCTGTGCAGCTGTGCAGTGTGTTCCCAAGGTCACAAAACCTTGTATTCTTCCCCTGGATCACCAAAACAAACAAACTTTTAGCAGTGCTGAGTCAGCTATTACAATGTGTACTTGCAAACTCTTTCCTACGATATGAAGTACAAATGTGGCTTTATAAGATGTGAAAATGCCCCTGTCTGTCCCTTGTCTCCCCTGTCAATATGCAAGTGTTCAATAAAACTCAGTTTTCATTGTTTGAGAGTTTTGCTAATACTGCCATATCTGTTTATTCATTATTGCCCTGAGCTACTTACACTCAATCATGACAGAGTTAACCATAGGCATTTGTTTGCCTTGGCTAGCAGGTAGCAGCTGACTATGTAGACGAGGCTGGTCTTCAATTCATAGATATCTGCATGCCTCAGTCTCAGAGTGATGGGATTAAAAACAAGCAATACTACATCCAACTCGACTTTCTTTAAAGATTTTATTTTATGTGACATGTATGTCTATGTACTTTGTATGTCTGTGTACCACATATGTTCGTGCAGTGCCTACAGAGGGCCTGGACTTACAGGCAGGTATTTGCTATCATATGTGTGCTTGGAACTGAAGCAAGATCTTCTGGGAAACAGCCATCTCTCCAAACCCACCTTCAGCTTTTCATACAAAACCACATTTTAAATTGTACTTTCTCCTTTGTCATCTAGCAAAGGTTTTTCCACTCAAGACAGCTTTATGACTGAGAACTTTTTACCTGAGCCTGGGTGATGTGGGATTCCGCTCTGTATGCTGTGATTACAATTAATGAATAAAGAAACTGCTTTGGACCTATAGCAGGGCAGAATTTAGTTGGGTGGGGAAAACTCAACTGAATACTGGGAGAAAAAAGGAAGTGGAGACAGAGAGAAGCCATGGAGCTGATGCTGGAGACAGACACACTGGAAGCTTGCCTTGCCAGTAGGCCACGAGCCTCATGGTAAAATATAAAATCATGGAAATTTGTTAAATTAAGATGTAAAAGCTAGTCAAGAAGAAGTTAGAGCTAATAGGCCAAGCAGTGATTTAGTTAATATAGTTTCTGTGTGGTTATTTCAGGAGTCTGGGCGGCCAGGAAATGAGCAAGCAGCCTCCTTATAACACCTGGGTATATAATTACATAAAATAGTTATACAAGTTAAACATTTACTGATGATGAATAAGACTGAAATTTATTTTAAAACCACTCTTGTATACATGATAAAATTATATCATTTTTAAAGACAAAAGCCATTTTGTATATCTTACATAATATTAAATATTAGCTGAGTATTTAATACTGCTCAGCACATAGAATCTTCAATGTTAATTTTTGTACTTTTTTTTTGAGACAGAGTTTCTCTATATAGCTCTAGCTGTCCTGGAACTAGCTCTGTAAACCAGGCTGGCCTCAGACTCACAGAGATCCTCCTGCCTCTGCCTCCCAAGTGCAAGGATTAAAGACATGCACCACCAATGCTGGATTTCAATATTTATTTTTACAGTTGCTTTATATTTTAATTTTATAATCATCCATTCTGAGAGTATTGATTCTCACAAATATATAGTACAAAATAGCAGAAGTGGGCTGGTAGAATGGGGGTTCAGTGCTTGCTGCACAAGTTCGAGGGCCTGACTCTGAATCCTCAGAACCTACAGAAAACCAGATGTGGTAGTGCATGCCTGTGCATCCTAGTGCCCCTGTGGAGCTGAGACTAAAGGGTGAGACAGGAGAATTGCTCTTTTTCCCCCCAAGCAGGGTTTCTCTCTGTAACAGTCCTGTGCTGTGGGACCACATTCTGCTCCTTCAGCCAGTAGCTTGTAAGATGCCAGCCCACTTGGCCATAGTCTCTTATACTCTAAAAGCAGCAGTGAATGTGCACCTGCTCTCTTGCTTCTGGCTCCCTCTTCTGGCTGCTAGGCTCTGTTCCTGTTCATGCAGAGGCCTGTTATATAGGACAATGGCCTGTAAGTTTTTCCCTTAAGTAAATAACCCTCTTACTATTCATAATTCTGAACTGGTGTGGGATGGTTTTGTGACTATGTCATCAGTCCTGGCTGCCCTGGAACTCAATTAGTACACCGGGTTGGCCTTCAACTCATAGAGATCTTCCCATCTCTGCCTCCCAAGTACTGGGATAAAAGGAGTGTACCACCACCTCCAGCTGACAAAAGAATTTCTTAAAGCTAGATGGCCAGTTAGCCTGGGGTACACAGCAGAGAGAAAACATCAAGATGCCCCATATCAAACAAGATGAAAACAGAAGACAGACACTCAAAGTTCTCTGACCTCCACGAGAATGCCATGGCATATGTAAGGATACACACACACACACACTTGAAATGGCAGAAGTATGTTTACAAGCATTTTAAAATTTGTTGAAAATTCTGCCTTAATTCTAATTCAAAATTCATGATTTTTTTTTTTGAGACTGGGTTTCACACATACAAGGCTGACCTCAAACTAGCTAATAAAAACTTTGGATACCTAATCTTCCACCTCCTGAGTGCTAGGATTATGAGAGTGCTCTACTAAGTCTAGTTTACATGGTGTTGGAATTGAACCTGAGGCTTCGTGCATGCTAGGCAAGCATGTTATACCAACTGAGCCAAATCTCCAATCTCCATTTAATTGTTTTCTAAAATGAAACTCAGATCATAGCCCAAACAGTAAATTTTAAAATTGTATGTCTTTGCTTACTTGTTAGTGAGGGGGATCATAGTGTAGTGAAATTTTGTTTGTGTTTTAAGAAATAAAGTTTTCCTGAAGATTAGAGTACAGAGCTAAACCACTAGAGGCCAGGGAATGGTTGGCATACAACAACTTTATTTTTTTTTACTCCAATAGATAATTTTAATACAATAACATAGTAGGAAATTTTCATAATTTGTCAAAACAAGAATCATGACACTTCACTGCATTCCAGCAACTTCAGTAATCAAAATCAAAAATGAGTCTAAAGTACATATAAAGAACTCTTAATAACCAAATGTAATTCATTTTGAGGAAATAGAGACAATTCATATTGTCACCACCTTAAGGTTGATTTATCCAAATTATAACCATATAATTATACATAATTAATGCAGTTTTGATCTCCATAAGAGACTAATATTATGAATTCTACTAAGAGTCTCTGAATTAAAAGAAGAAAACATTTCAGTATCAAAAGTACAGTCAAACACAAAACTTTGAATTTTATAACACAAATAGTCAAAGGGAAAATTTTAAATTTAAGTTCCAGGGCAGTCAAGTTTATCATCATAAACAAAGAGTAAGAAATAAGTCATATGTCATACAACAACTTTAATCCCAGGACTTGGGGAGAAAGAGGCAGAGGGATCTCTGTTAGTTCAAGTCCACCCTGGACTACACAAGATGGAATCTATAAAAGAGAAACAGTTCACACAAAGTTCACAAAAGTGATCCCACCACTTGGGATCCCATGCCTTTGATCCTGTCACAAGGGAGGTGGAGACAGAAGTGACATGACTAGGCAGAGAGGAATATAAGACTGGACAAGTGTGAGGAGCAGTGTAGTCTGAAGTCTGGTGGAGACATGCAGTCTGGAGATGCAGTCAGGATCGCCCCTTAGGTCTGAGCATTGGTAGCGGTAAAAGAAGTCTCTAGTGGCTGGTGCTTTGCTTCTCTGATCTTCAGCGTTAACTCCTATATCTGTATCTGGGTTTTTATTATTAATACTACTTAGAATTCATGATATACCTGTGGGAACTGATTCTCTCCTACTGTGTGTAGGTCCCAGGGATCAAATTCAGATCACCAGGCTTTTATCCACTGAGCCATCTTGCTGGCCTCTAAACAACAAATTTTTAAAATTTATTTTACATACATTGGTGTTTTTCTTGTGTGTATGTCTGTATAAAGGCGTTGGGTCCCCTGGAGCTGGAGTGATAGACAGTTGTGAGCTGCCATGTGGGTGTTGGGAAATGAGCTCAGGTCCTCTAAACAGCAATTTTTAAAATCAACATTCTAGCATGATACAATCCAATGATACTAATTTGATACTTGCATGCTAAGGAATGATGACAGAAAAATATTAAAAGTCTTTGTTTTTCATAATTCAATTATTATGTCTCTGTAAAAAGCAGAAAACTTTGTGCATACAGTAAAAGCACACAATTCGTAACACACAGCAGTCTTGGAACTGAACTACAGTAGTTCAGAAACATTCACCCACATCATGTGGAGTGCCGGCGTCCCTGAGAAGTGTAACTTGTGAATTCAGAACCAAAACTGCAGGGAAGACATGCAGCACAGAAACATCTCAGATTAATTGTGCATTTGATTTACAATTGTCTTTTGGGAGTGGTGTGTCCAGAAACATTTTACAGTTATTAATTATGATGTCATGACTCAAACATTAGGAAGCTGGGGCCCACAGGGTTATCGTGTCACCTGCCAAGTCAGAGTTTGGGAGAAAGGGCTGCAAGTATAGCTCAGTGGTAGAACATGTCAGGTAACATACTTAAGACCTTGGGGTTTGTTCTGCAGCAATGGTTGGGGAGATTACTAAGGAGAAAAAAACACTCTTTCTAGGAGATGCCACACTGTAGTCATTAGCAACTCTATTCTTCCAGTTGCTGTGTCCAAGAATCTAAAAAGTACATTTATCCGGTTGTTGGTGGTTCACACCTTTAATCCCAGCACTTGGGAGACAGAGGCAGGCAGATCTCAATGAGTTTGAGGCCAACCTGGTCTACAAAGAGAGTTCCAGAACAACCAAAACTGTTACACAGAGAAAACCTGTCTCTAAAAACAAAACAAAACAAAAACTTTAAAATTTTTTTAAAATTACCTTTCTCATATACTCAAATCCAATTCTTAGTATGCATCTTCATAATGCATCTGGAATCTAACCATTTCTTCATTCCTCCACCACTACTACCACCTGTAGGTAAGTTACACTGTCTTTTCTGGATTGCTGTAATAGCCTTCCTACACATCTAATTGCCTCTGGTTATACCCCCACCTCTACCCACTCTATCCATTGGATTATTCTCAACATGGCCAAAAGATTCTCCCAGGACCCACACAATGGTTCATAACTGACTATAACTCTAATCCCAGGGGATCTAATGTCCTCTTCTTGCCTCTATTTATACCTGGCACACATAGAACACAGATGCAACACCCACATATTATATTATCTTGGTCTTTGTTTTCTGGGTCTTTTGTTGGTAGTTTTGTTTTGTTTTTCAAGACAGGGTTTCTCTGTGTAGCCTTGGATGTCCTGTAGCTAAAACTCTGTAATTCTGCCTGTGGATCAGGCTGACCTATAACTCAGAGAGCAACCTGCCTCTGTCTCCTGAGTGCTGGAATTAAAGGTTTGCACCATCATGCCCAGCTATAAAATAATTTTTAGAAGTTATTAAATGCTGATCTTTGACCCAGTAGGACTGAAGACAGCAGCCTCACAACCACACAGGCTCCAGGAGATACCAGTGCTACAGAGTAACAGATTGCACATTACGCCTCCTACAGTTCAAAAAGATGCATTTTGCTTTGATTTGAAGTGATATTGATGGAGTAGCATGTATTGTCTACCTATTCTCATTTCTTCCCTTGTGACTAGTAACACATATATTGACTAATGTGTAGATGTGACATAAAACCAAACCAATTGCTATGTCATTGACTTCTCATTGAAGTTACAGCTAAAAAAACACAGATACATCATCTACGATTCCATGTGATAGTCCCTACTGATACTGAAGGAAGGAAATATTTTACTTTGGTGTCTATATCCAGGACTTCAGAAACTATTTTATTCTAGATAAAGTCATGAAGGATCAATACATTTGGCCCATGTGGCTAGTTCGACCTTTATTTTATCCTGTGAGTTTCAAGCTGTGTACTAAAGAAGAAAAGAGGAGTTTTCATATTCTCTTTGAGGAGTCTATTGTTAGTAGGAACCCGAGCTACTTCTTAAGTTCCATACATTCTTCTGTCTTTAGATAACATCCAGGTATCAGGATGCTGATAATAGGGTTCCTTCATTAAGGAAAACACATTCACTACCCTGAGAACACATTTTCCTAGTAAGTCTGAGATCTAGCAGCTTCTTAAACAGCCTGGACATTTATACTTAAAATATATTTGGAGCCCTATTTTCATTGACCAAAGGCGTCCACTCGTGCAGGTGAGAGGGATAAAAGGAGGGCCAGGTGCAGTGGTGCACATCTGTAATCATGACCCTCCTGCAGCTGAGAGGGAGACAGGGAAGGCCAGGTGCAGGAGTGCAAATCTGTAATGCTGACACTCCTGTAGGTGAGAGAGAGACAGGGAAGGGTAAGTACAATGGTGCAAAACTGTAATACCGACAATCCTGCAGGTGAGAGGCAGACAAGGAAGGCCAGATGCAGTAGTGCACATTTGTAAACCAACACTTCTGCAGGTGAGATGGAGACAGGGAAGGTGAGGTGCAGTGATGAACATCTGTAATCCCAAACTCCTGCAGGTGACATGGACAAAGGGAAGGCCAGGTGCAGTGTTGCACATTTGTAATCATGACACTCCTGCAGCAGAGAGAGAGAGAGAAGGAAGGCCAGGTGCAGTGGTGAACATCTGTAATCCCGACACTCCTGCAGATAAAAGGGAGAAAGGGAAGGCCAGATATAGTGGGGCACATCTATAATCCCGACATCCCTGCAGGTGAGATGGAGAAAGGGAAGGCCAGCTTCAGTGGTGCAATCTGTAATCCCATACTCCTACAGGTGAGACCGAGACAGGAAAGGCCAGGTGCAGTGTTGCACATTCGTGATCACGACACTCCTGCAGGTGAAATGGAGACAGGGAAGGCCTGGTGCAGTGGTGCACATCTCTAATCCTTACACTCCTGTAGGTGAGAGAGAGACTGGGAAGGCCAGGTGCAGTGGTGCACACTGGTAAACTGACATTTCTGCATCTGAAATGGAGACAGGGAAGGCTGGTGCAGTGGTGCACATCTCCAATCCAGATACCACTGCAGGTGAGAGGCAGACTGGGATGGCTAAGTTCAGTGGTGCACATCTGTAATGCTGACACGCCTGCAGCTGAGAGGGAGACTGGGAAGGCCAGGGGCAGTGATGCTCATCTGTAATTCTGACACTTCTGTAGGTGAGAGAAAGATTGGAAGGCAAGGTGCAGAGGCCCATATCTGTAAACCGACACTCCTGCATTTGAGATGCAGACAGGGAAGGCCAGGTGTAGTGGTGCACATTAGGAATCCCGACACTCCTGAAGGTGAGATGGAGTCAGGGAAGTTCACGTGCAGTGGTGTACATCTGAATCCCGACGCTCCTGCAGGAGAGCGGGAGACAGGGAAGGCCAGGTGTAGTGGTGCACATTCGGAATCCCGACATTCCTGAAGGTGAGATGGAGACAGGAAAGGCCATGTGCAGTGGTGTACATCTGAATCCTTACACTCCTGCAAGAGAGCGGGAGAGAGGGAAGGCCAGATGCAGTGGTACATATCTGTAATCCCATACTTCTGCAGGTGAGGCGGAGACAGGTAATGCCAGGTGCAGTGGTGCACATCTTGAAACTCTTGCTGGTGATATGGAAACAGGGGAGGCCAGGCACAGTGGTGCACATCTGTAATCCTGAAACTCCTGTAGGTGAGAGGGAAACAGGAAATACCAGCCACAGTGGTGCACATCTGCAATCCCGACACTGCTGCAGATAAGAGGGAAACATGGAAGGCCATGTGCAGTCGTGCACTCTGGTAATCACGAAACTCCTGCAGATGAGAGGGAGACAAACAATCCAGGTGGAGTGGTGCACATCTGTAATTCTGACTCTCCTGCATTTAGAGGGAGAAAAGGAAGACCAGGTGCAATGGTACACATCTGTAATCCTGACACTCCAGCAGGTGATGGAACTGGGAAGGCCAGGCACAGTGGTGTACATATGTAATCCCGAAACTACTGCAGGTGGGAGGGAGACAGGGAAGGACTGGTGCAGCGGTGAATATCTATAATCCTGACACTTCTGCAGGTGAGAAGGAGACAGGGAAGGCCAGGTACAGTGGTGCATATCTGTAATCATGACACTTTTGTAGGTGAAAAACAGGGGAGGCCAGGTGCAGTAATGCATATGTGTAATACAGACACTCATGTAGGAGAAAGGGAGACAGGTCAGGCTGGGTGCAGTGGTGACATCTGTAATTTCGAAACTCCTGTAGGTGAGAAAGAGACGGGGAAGGCCAGGTGCAGTAGTGCAGTTCTGTAAATTGAGACTTATGCATGTGAGATGGAGACAGGGAAAGCCAGACGCAGTGGAGCACATCTGTAATTAGGACACTACTGCAGGTGAGATGGAAACATGGAAGGCCAGGTGCAGTGGTGCACATCTGTAATCATAAATCTTCTGCAGGTGAGAGGGATAAAGGGAAGGCTGAAGGCGTAAGTCACAAACAATCCCACACCAGTTTAGAATGGTTATTTATTCAAAGGGGAAAAAACTTACAGATTACCATCCCAGACAACAGCCCCTCTGTGCAAACAGGAAAGGAGTCTAGGAGCCAGAAGCGGAGCAGGAAGCCAGAGAGAGAGTGGAGGACAGCCGCTGCTTTTTTAAAGAGAGAGAGACCACGCACCCATGGGCTGATATCTCAGCGGCTATGGCTGAAGGAGCGGAATGAGCTCCCACAGCATCTCCCCCTTTTGTTTAAGTAAGAGAGTTCTAAGCCTACTATGAAATTATATACAATAAGTACAAACCTACAAAATTATATACGATAAATACAAATAACCTATTCTAACTAGCTTAAGTCTTGTATAACAAATAACTTGGCCAAGTCATGAGAAGAAAGTAACTACATTTATATAATCTTCAATCCCATCGAAGATCTGAGAAGGGAAATAATGTTACCTGAGTAATTAGGAAGTGCAATCAAACAACTTCCAGAACATGTAACAAATCACAGAGACAACTGGCTACCTGGGCAAACACCCAAAGTCACATTTGCAGCGTTGAAGCAACCAACTTTGGCTAAGGCCTGACGTAACTGACATACCATTTTCAAAGGCAAGAAACTTTTCAAAACTATCTTACCCTGTCTTGGCAGGATATGACAGTCCTGTTTTATCCATTTACGGATATTCTGTAACTCTGTCAGTAGTTAAGGTATGGGCATTTCTTTACCCAAAGGCCAGTTCTGGCAAGAAGAAAGGCTCCAGGTGGAGTGTCTTTGGTGCTCAACATTCTCTCGGGAATAGATCGGTGTTGCCAGGAGTGATTGTGTCTCACTACAACAGAACTCTGAATTAGATTAAAGGCCATCTTCTACAGCTCTTTGAAGAGGTTGAAGATAATCTATCTATACTGAATATAATCTCTATGTATCTGAAGAACCTGATTAGTCTAATTATAAATGACAAACTTAGATGACTACTGATCTACATAATTCTCAATACCTATCTAACTTAAAGACTGAGACAATAAACAACTGTGCAATAAATGAGGACAATATGACCTCCAAATATAAACAATGTGCAAGTATACATTGCAATATGGTAAATATATATATATATCAATACATAGACAATATATAAGTTTCTTAATCAGAGGTAGAAGTGTACAATGCAATATGGTAAATATACATATATATATAGATATATATATCAATACATAAAAATGTTTTAAACAGAGGTAGAAGCATGCATGTATACAATAGTCAACATAATTTAACTTTGTATCAATATATAAGAATCTATACAAATATATTTGTCTAAAAACAATAACTCACAAGTACAAATCTATTATCCCATAATCCAATTATCCCTCTTTTTTTTAAGATTCCTGTGCTTATAAAATTCCTCCCCAACCCTCAACTGTATACCAATTATAACCAACCCCTAAATGATGTCCCTAAACCTAAGAACAAACTTTACTGGGAGAAAGGACGTCGTTCTCTAGAATTACTTCCAACTGTCATGGGGGCCATGTTCTTTCTGGGGGATCCTGTGAAAGTAAAATGATGGTTAAATTTCAAGATCAATGTCTTTTAAAATTGCAAATAGTCTCTGAGTATTTTGTGGAGGTCTGGCCAGAATGTTGTACAAGATGTGCACCATTTCAGGTAACCACGTTGGGACCGTCTTGTGCAGCTGGTACCCAAAACAGGTCTTGTAGTAGCGCTATCAGTATCATGACGTCATCTCAACCAGGTGGAGATGTTGTTATGGGGCCCCATCTTATTCCTGGAAACTTCAAATGCCACTTCAGGAAAAACTCATTGTTCATTGTGGAAAACTTAAACAGTAATCATATAGACATATACAGACATACATATATTCAATGAAAGGCATGATAGAAATATTTAATGAAAGGTATGATAGATATGAAGAAAAGTAAAGATGTTTTCTAAACTCATATCATGTCCCATATCATGGCTCTTGACACAAGACAGAAACTCCAGAAATTCTGGGTTTTCCTTTTAACAACAGGCTTGGAATTAGAGAGGGACTGAGCCAGAGTCCAACTCCAAAACTCTATAGAACTCCAAAAAGCTCTATAAATTTATAGATTTATAAATTTATAAATATAAATTTATAATATAGAAATATAATATAATATAGAAATTTATAAATTTCTATAAATTTAGAAATATGATTTAGTATATTTTACTTACAGAACCTATTCAGTTTTCTTGATAATCCCTATTGGGCCGTTATTTTCCATCTGTCAGGATTCAAATATCCAGGGTCCCTTGAATTTTTCAAAGATGAGTGTTTTCCTGTGGAGATAAGAACAGAACCCTGCCCCCATTCTATGTGTTTTTCTTACCACCTGTATGAATATCATCATTGTAGATGAGCTGTCATTTCTCCTTTCCAAGAGGTTTCTCCTCTTCAAATCGAACCTTTATTAATTTTGATGGTATCCACAATTTTTCTTCTCCTGTGGAAACAAGAGCAAAAACCCCTTCCCCAATGTAGCACATCTCCTGGCTTCCACTGAGAGATCAGCACGTCTTTGAAATAAACAGGTTGGTTTACTTCAGAAGTTTTTTCCATTATCCAATGCCTCTCAGCTGCTGTTGTTCCTTTCTCATTAGCATTAAGAAAATTCAAGGTTAATAAAGCATTATGCAATTTATTTCTGGGGGTATCTTTTGTTCCTTTCTGTTTGTTCAGCATATCCTTTATAGTACGATTTGATCTTTCTATAACTGCCTGACCTGTAGGATTATTTGATATACCTGTAATGTATTTTATATTATAATAAGCAAAAAAGCATTTCATTTTCTTAGATACATATGCTGGACAATTGTCTGTCTTTATTTGTGCAGGTATACCCATGATGGCCTTAAACTTCCAATAAATGTGTGATTACCAAATCAGCCTTTTCTGAGCTCAGGGCAGTAGCCCATTGAAAACCTGAATACGTGTCTATGGTGTGGTGTACATATTTTAATTTACCAAATTCCATAAAGTGGAACACATCCATCTGCCAAATTTCATTCTTTTGAGTACCCTTTGGGTTACTCCCTGCAGGCAACGGTGTTTGATTATAGAAAGAACAAGTAGGACATCTATTTATAATGTCCTTAGCTTGTTGCCATGTAATGGAAAACTCTTTCTTTAAGCCTTTACTATTGACATGATGTTTTTTATGAAATTCTGAGGCCTGCAGAATGCTTCCAATCAATAATTGGTCAATTTCAGCATTACCTTGTGCTAGAGGGCCAAGCAGACCTGTATGGGACCAGATGTGTGTTATGTACATTGGACAAAGCTTATTCCTAATTATGTCCTGTACCTGGATAAACAATGAAGTCAAC
This sequence comes from Myodes glareolus, assembly GCF_982192425.1. Lineage (NCBI taxonomy): Eukaryota > Metazoa > Chordata > Mammalia > Rodentia > Cricetidae > Myodes > Myodes glareolus. Next base: position 2,735,919 of record NC_142026.1, on the reverse strand, counting down.
TCTATTTCATCTGGTATGAATTCAGCGGTTTTAATATGCAAGATAACTCTTTCTGCATATTGTGAATCTGTAACTATATTAAGAGGTTCTTTAAAATCCCTTAGCACCATAAGAATGGCATATAATTCTGCCTTCTGGACAGAAATATAAGGGCTTTGTTCCACCTTACTCAATTCTTGCGATTTATAACCCGCTTTCCCTGATTTATTTGCATCAGTATAAAATGTCCAGGCTCCAGTTATTGGAGCATCACGTACAATTCTAGGAAGAATCCAAGAAGTCATGGAGCCAACCACCAGGTCAGACATGCTGAATATTTCCCGGTAAGTCACCACCTCATGGTGCTACACATATTATTAGAAATGGGTTAATCAAGATGTGAGAGTTAGCCAGTAACTAACTCTCTAGAGATAATGGGCCAGGCAGTGTTTAAATGAAAACAATTTGTATGTTGTTATTTCCAGGGCTAAGCTAGCTGTGTGGGAGCTTGGCGGGATGAAAAGCAGGCCTGCCCGCAGCTCCGTCTACATATGGTGCCCAGATGTGGATAACTGAATCCACAGAAAGCTTGAGAAAACTTGGGAAAGCTTGGGAAAGCATGTTTTCTTGGGGGCAGCAATTTCTTGGGTCTGTGCTGCCAGCTAGAGGCAAGCAAGCGATCTCACCTAAGAGAGGCTTCCTGGTTCAGCTTTAGCTGCAAAACTTTGCAGCTCATTAAGAGGTCCTGCCACAAAAACTTAAACGGTGTTGATGGAAAACTGAATGCATGCTTTTCAGTTTTCAGTCATAGCAGGAAAAAAGCTGTGCCATTTTTAAAATGCTGGCTTTCTGGGCTGTCCTGCTAGGGCAAAATCTGACTCTTTCAGGAAGGCAGTTCAACTGAGTGTGGTCTGTGAGCAGAATGCTGCAGCTTGCTTGCTGGCAAGGACCTTGAAAATGCCATGGAGTTGTGGCAGTGAACACAGCTCTGGCTGGTGTCTCAGCCATGAGGCTGGAAAGCTAAGGAATGGGCTGGATCTAACTGTCAAAGCTACGGCTTTAGTCCTACCCATTAAAGACTTGTGTGGTCAGAAAAAAGAGATATACAGTAAAGAGAGATTCAAAGAGGAAGAAAACCTCTAAATGGTTTACAGTGTGTGAAAAATATATGCAGGATAAAAGTTAAAGTACTTAAAGTAAAAAAAGAAAGAGAGTAGTTGGGTGTGGTGGTCTACACCTTTAATCCCAACACTTGGGAAGCAGAGGTAAATTGACCTCTGAGACTTCAAGGGGCAGAGGTAGATCGACCTCTGTGACTTCAAGGTGTGGTAGCACACACCTTTAATCCCAATACCTGAGAGGTAAAGACAGACAGATCTCTGTGAGTTCAAGGTGTGGTAGCATACACCTTTGATCCCAACACTTGAGAAGCAGAGGCGAGTGGGTCTCTGTGAGTTCAAGGACAGCCTGGTCTACAGAATTATTCCAGGACAAAGATATATACAGAGAACCCGTCTCAAAAAGCCAAAAGTTAAAAGTAAAAATAAAAGAAATAGAGGTTAAAATAAAGCCGCATAAAGATGGAAAATACACAGAGAATCTTGATACTGTATGCTATTATGCTTTCTTTTAATTGTTTGAATGCTGAGGAAGGAGCAACAGTCACCAAAAGACATTTACTTATAAATGCTGCAGAATTAATCCAAGATAGGTATTTTAAAAATACCTTGGCTTCAAAATTGAAGTCAAAAGGTATGTTACTTTGGAGAAGAGATTTTGCTTTTGTTTCCACAGAAAATGAGAGGCTGTGGATTCATTCTGATTTAAGAAAAATCCAGTTTGACCAAGGGAGACCACCCGAGAAATCTCCAGTAGGAACAGATGACCTAGATGTCTGAGTTCTTCATCCAGAACAGGTTCAAGACTGCTGCCTGAGATGATCAAGACTCACAGGATACTCCAGTCAGGACTTGACTATAACTCAAAATTTTCTTTAGATCCTCATAAGATTATCAGCACCCCCAATCAGCAGGAAGTAGCCTGAAATACTTCACCCGCATTCCCAACAAATGGACTATGAGTATTTTCCTTTGTTTAAAAAAAAAGAGGGGAATGGTGCGGGAGAATTGTCTGTATTCTGTCAATCATGTATTTTAATAAAACGCTGGTTGGCTAGGCAGGAAGTATAGGTGGGTCAACCAGACAGGAAGTAGAGGCGGGGTGATAAGAACAGAAATATTCTGGGAAGCAGGAAGCTTCCTCCACCATTCCTGCCCAGATCACCGAAGAGGCAACATGTGATCTGCCACGCTGAGAAAGGTACCAAGCCATATGGCTAACATAGATAAGAATAATGGGTTAATATAAGCTATAAGTGTTAATAAGAAGCCTGAGCTAAGGGCCAATCAATTTATAATCTTATGGAGTTTTGTGTGTGATTTTCCTTGGGGTATGCTGGTTGTGGGGTACCGGGTGGGACAGAATCCCCAACAAACCAGCCCTCATGCTACAGAAGGCCTGTTGCAGTGATGCACATCTGTAATCTAGACACTCCTGCAGGTGAGATGAAGACAGGGAAGGCAAGATGCAGTGTGTTGATTTGTAATTCAGACACACAAGAAGGTGAGGTTTAAACAGTGTAGTCCAGGTTCAGTGGTGCACATCTGAAGTCCTGAGACTCCTGCAGGTGACATGGAGACAGGGAAGGCCAGGTGCAGTGCTGCCCATCTGTAATCCCATACTTCTGCAGGTGAGATAGAGAAAGGGAAGGCTAGGTGTTCTGTTGTATATCTGTAATCCCATACTCCTGCAGGCGAGATGGAAACAGGGGAGGCCAGGCGCAGTGGTACACATTTGTAATCCCATACTCCTGCAGGTGAGAGGGAGACTCAGATGGCCAGGTGCAGTGGTGCACATCTGTAATCCTGAAATTCCTGCAGATGAGAGGAAGAAAGAGAAGGCCATGTGCAGAGGTGCGCATCTGTGAGCCCCAGACTCCTGCATTTAAGAGGGAGACAGGCAAGGCCAGGTGCAGTGGTACACATCTGTAATCACAACACTCCTGCAATTGAGAGGGAGAAAAGGAATCCAGGTGCAGTGGTGAACATCTGTAATTCTGACATTCCTTCAGGTGAGAGGGAGAAAAGGAAGGGCAGATGCAGTGGTTGCTCATCTGGAATCCTGAAATTCCTGCAAGTGAAATAGAGACAGGGAAGTCCAGGTGCAGTGGTGCACATCTGTAATCCCGACACTCCTGCAGGTGAGAGGGAGCTGGAAAGGAAGCTTGATTCTGTTACCTTGCTAATAACACATGGCATTTAACAAGCGTTGTGCTTGAAGTTTCTGTGGGATCAGACCCAGCAAAGCCACTGAACTGCTCCAGTACCGTTGGCACTTAAGTTTAATTAGGGTTTATGCTATGGAGCGGATCCAGTGTCCATAAAGCAGAAGTAAAGGGTACTGTGGCACTTCTGAAAGTTTGTTATGTAGTCCCAAACCCTTGTTGTGATCATTACTTGTTACTGCAAGGTGGGTTTACCTGTGTAACAGCTTCACCATTAACTTCCCAGAGATCCTTCAGATTTAGTGTTATGTAAAAGAAACTAAGAGATGTAGACAGCAGTCAAGCTTCTACCATCTTAAGGCAAGTGTATGCATTCTTCTCTGTATTTACCTGGTACCATATGTCAGCCTGAAACGGTTTGCAGAAATTGTCATACTAGATATCACATGAGTTGATCTCATGCTAAAAAGAAGTACTATCTATCTGATTTCATTGGAGCGATCATCCTGTATGCTCTCTGGGATTCCTAGCTACAGTGCATGGGTAATGAATAGTACTCCTTTTGCCTGTTGTTATAATTGTTCCTATAGGTACAATCTTACCTATAAACATATCTTCCTTCCCTTGTTTTGAAAATTCCCGTAGTTTATGATTCTATACAATAATTTTGGTTTATGATTATACTTTTTCTGTCTTTGGTCTAGAATCTGTCATGTCTCTAGAGAGCCTGTCTCTTCCCACCACCCCCACCAATTACAGGATGAAAGTTAGAAACCATGGTTTGGTTGCTCTGTGTGCTTATTGCTAATGGAGGTCCTGTCATTTTAAAAGTCAATGTGTGCATCGTGATATAAACATTAACAATGTCCTTTGAATATTCATTTATAGATTTTAAAAAGGAATTAGCTAAAACGTCCTTATCGAGAAAAGCTGGGACCTATCTGTTTGTTGTATTTGATTTTTCTCTTTCCACATGAAGATTTTTTGTTTCTGTTTTTTTTGTTATTGTAATCAAATTGAACATAGTTTAATGGTCAGATTTGATAGAATTAGGCAGATGGTAGTGCCATAGGTTTGAAGGCCACCATCTGTTAGGAATATTTCTTAATATTAGCTCCCTGCCCATGCAAAAATTCCCAATCAAGCCAAATTAAGAAATATCCAGGTTTAATGGGAGATCTGCGCTCTCGGGTGGCCACGTGTTCCTCTTTGGAGATCACTTAAGTACCCTGGGGAGTGGTCAGGATCTTGGCCTGCTGGGATTTGGAGTCCAGAGCAGGCCTGGGGGCTGGGATAGATGTGAGGGACTGGGGCCTATGCTCCCAACTTGACATTCCATACCCTTTGGATGTAGGGGTGGCAGAAAATTGGAATGGTAATTATGGCAAACATTTAGGCTCTCTTTGGGGAAAAGGGCATAGACTCAAATCTGGTTACTTCCTGCGGGCACCTTGTGCACGCCATCTCTGCCTGCCCTTGTGGGCCCTGTGAGCTGAAATAGTTTCGCCAAGATGATCATGCCCCACACCGCCCAGCTGTGGGACCTCATTGAGCCTCAGCCAAGCTAGAAGAGCGGCAGGATGAAGAACTTTGTCAGAGTTTCAGCAGCATTGGTGAGTTTGCTCTGTTGTCCCCTACCCCAGTCCCATGCGGCCCCCACCCCTGTCTCTGCCAGCTGCCAGCTACCCCAAGCTCTCTCCTTAGTCTTCATGCCGCCACCTGTGCTCCATGCTTCCAGCGCCTGCCAGGCAGCAGCCACCTTGGGCCAGGTGCCGACTAGGGATAGAGTCGGACATCGCTGGGAGGGCTGCCTCCTCTTCCCCAGGATGTGGGCATCATTTGATTTTTCTTTGAGCATATTAGAGATGACTTTTCTTCCGAATAAGTACTAACCAGGCCTGGTTCTGTTTGTTTGGGTTCTAAGATCTGTGGAAATGGGAACCTTGAGGGTGCGGTGCTGATAGGTTCCTTTCTAACTTTTTAAAAAAATCATTTTGTGGGGGCTGGAGAGATGGCTCAGAGGTTAAGAGCACTGACTGCTCTTCCAGAGGTCCTGAGTTCAATTCCCAGTAACCACATGGTGGCTCACAGCCATCTATAAAGTGATCTGGTGGCCTTTTCTGGCATGCAAGCTTACATGAAAGGAATGTTGTATACATAATAAATAAATAAATAAATAAATAAATAAATAAATAAAGACTTGAGGTCTTTCTCTAGGAGGAAGATAAGAGTGATCTTTTTTTTTTTTTTAAATGAAGCACGGGCACCTAACTGGGGGAATAGAAGGCAGTCTGTAGCAGAGACACTCGACTTGCCTGCAAACTGCTTGCCTTAGCTTTCACGGCAATTGGGGAAAGTTACTGGCAAGCCAAGGACCTCACTGGTCAAGTGAGAACAATTACCTACTCCAAGTGAATGGGGGTAGATAGGATATGTTTCAGGCCTTTAAGAAGTGCAGGCAGAAGTGGTAGCTCACAGTTGTAATACTAGTAATCAAGAGAAATGTAGGGATTTGACGGCAAGCTGGTCTCCTTATGGTAATTGGAGGCTATCATGGGCAACATATTAGCCGTGCCTCAAAAACAAGAATTGGGGGATGATGACACTTTCCTGCTTCCCTGTCTTCTTCTCTCTTTGTCTTTGAAAGCAACAGACTGTGCAACTCAAAGAAATACAGGAGCCATAAGAAAGAACAAGTGGGTTCTTTGAATGTGTCAGTAGGCAGCTAATCAGTAAACTAAATCTGTTTTCTTGTTTGGTGAGCTAAATATGGAAGGGTTTTCTTCCTGTCACGAAAATTAAAATCAGTGTAAACCTAATATAAATTTATCTGTATCTTCAAAAGAAATTTAAAATCTTATAAAAATTTTGTATGTCTGCATGTTTTTATGTGTGGGATGTACACATACGTACAGGTGTGTGTATGTGTGTGTTTGCATGTGCATGTGTGTGTTTGTTTATATGAATGTATGTATGTGTGTGAGAGCGTGTATGTGAGTGCGTTTGTGTGTTTGTGTGTGTATGTGCATTTGCGTGTGTGTGTATCTGGCTTTGGAATGATTTGCAAAAAACACTGTGTTTGGAGGTGATTGTATCAGGACCCCATCACTGCATTTGGCCCAGTGTGAGCTTTAGTGTCCCTCTGCTGCCCCGTCACAGCATTCCCATTGGCTGGCACAATATACACAACGTAGAGAGATGATGAGATTTCCTTAGAAAACATGAGAAATCTGACTAAGGGGAAGGCTGAATTACAAGTTTTTACTGAATTTCTTTCCTTCCATGGCCACATTTTCTCTGGTGTGCTTATATTACCTTCTGCTGGGGTACTAAGGCTGATTCCTACTTTCAACTAGAAGAAAGAATTTTTTGTTTATTTTTTTGTTCTCCTCTTTGGAGAATGTTTTATTACCAGTGGGAACTGAGGTTCTATTAGGAACCAGGAGAATGAATAAAATGTGTGTTTCATGTCACAGACAGTGACTTGGGGATCATCTTAGGCTTGCTAGAGGTAGATTTCTTACTAGTTGCTGTTCCTCTTGGTTCCTGGTTCAGGAACAAGTCCGAATTATTCCATTTCATAAAGAACCATTTGCAGTGAGTCAAATTCATGTTGATTTTTCCCACCAATGCCAAAACAGCTTTTCAGGGGGCATGGAGCTCATATAGGCAGCGGTAGTGTACCCCTTTGGTCCCGGGATTGGAAAGCAGAAGAAGAGGCATAACTCTGAGTAATTGGTAGATTGGCCTGCCTCAGGCACACCCTGTGCTGAAGCGGATCTAGATCTTTCCTGCAGCGTCCCCAGGTGTCATCTTATTGAAAGCATGAAAGAACTCCGTAGCAGAGTATTCTATAGTGGCCTCCAAGGCGAAGCCCTTCTCCTGGTTGGAGCCTGAGATTTCCCTGACATATCAGTGGCAGGCTCAGGAACTAGGGCTGTGCCCACCACCTCCTCTTCTTCCTCATAACCGAGACAGGCTGGGAAAGAGATGAGCCACCCAGAGGAAAGACTGTGAGCATGGTCTCCTCACAGAGCACAGCCCTTACCGAGACTGGCAGACCCTGCGCCCACAGTAAAGTCTCTGATGGTAATTACTTTTGGAGGTTCAGATACCTGGATACTCATGCCAGGAGATGAACTCCTGTTCCTGTGACCAGTTTGTCACACTGAACAGCTGTTGGCAGCTGGCAGACTACCTGTCTGGAGGAGGCTCAGCACTTCCCATAGTAAGCATAGGAAGAGAATGAGGCTGGTGCCCAGTGACCTTGCCTGTAAGTCTCGACCCCAGTGGCAAACCTCTGTCTCCAAAAATATTTACATGACGATTCATAACAGTAGCCAAATTACAGTTATGAAGTAGTAATGAAAATAATTTTATAGTTGGGGGTTCACTGCAACCTGAGGAGTTGTATTAAACGGTCACAGTATCTACAAGGTTGAGAACCACCGGGTTTAGACTCGTGATGATCAGGTTTTGTCAACTTGACACAAACTAGGGTCACCTGGGAAACCTCAGCTGAAGAATTAACTACATTAAATTGCACGTGGTCCTGTCTGTGAGGCATTTTCTCAATTGCTAGTTGATGTGTTAGGGCCCAGCCCACTGAGGGTAGTGGCATCCCTGAGCAGATGGGCCTGGGCTGTCTAAGAAAGCAGGCCGAGCAAGCCTGCAGGAGGATGCAAGTAAGCAGCCCTCCTCCGTAGTCTCTGCTTGAGTCTCGTGCTCTTTTAAAATCCTGCTAGAGTTCCTGTCCTGACGTCCTTTGATGATGGACTGTACCTTCGGAGTTGTCATGTAAGTCAGATAATGCCTTTTCTCTTCCATATTGCTTTTGATCAGCAATGAAAAGCAAGCAAAGACAGAATCTCTAGGTCTGGGAATTGAACCCACGGCCTTGTGCATGCTGGCCAAACACTGTACCCATGAACTCCCAGCTCTGGACTTGGTTTCCCACCCAGAGAAATGCTTGCTGTTTCCAGTGTCATCCTCGTCTGGACCAGGCACCCCTTTCTCATCTAGATAAAGATGTACTCAGTGGGAACAACACAGGGCCAAGTATCTAAGGAAAACGATGGGTGGGTTTTTTTTGTCCGTGGTGAGAGTAAAGGCAAAGAGACCTGAGGAGGAAATGGAAGCTGGCTTGTGCTGCTGAGGTAAAGCCACACAGGTTTCTCTCTTTCCTCTTGATGTCAATACCACCCAGGTGCAGCCAAGACCAAGCATGGCTGACCAGTTTCAAAGGCTCATTTTCTAAGGAGGTTGTAACTTGTGTTTAGAAACAGGATTGGTAGGTGAACATGGGAAGCTGCTTCATTCCTGGGACTGCTAGGAGGGAGACGCGAGGTCTCCTCTGTCTGGAGCCAGGGGAGCATCCTGACGTAGAAACTCGGCTCTGGTCAGCTGGTCATAGCATCCTCACTGTTCGCTGCCTCCCTTCCACCTCCAAGGTGTCTAGACCACTGTCTTGACAACTTGTCCCCGTGTGTGCTTTAACTTGGTCTTGGCCGCCCATTGCAGGATGCCTGTCAGGAAAGGGGAGGCCCAGAGAGCCTCTTTACTTGCAAATATTAAAAATAGAGAGACTTTATTTCTTTTTCTTTTGTACAGTTTACAAGAGATTAAAATACACGTTTTTTTTGACTAGGTATCTGAAGCATTCTGGTTTTATTTTAAATTTACTTTCAATTAGCATGCAAAGTGTAACAAGTCTTCTGGCATGGTGATACCTACTCTCTCTCTCTCTCTCTCTCTCTCTCTCTCTCTCTCTGTGTGTGTGTGTGTGTGTGTGTGTGTGTGTGTGTGTGTATTGGTTGGTTGGTTCTCTTTCCCTGCCCACTGCCCCCTTTTGCTTGTACGTTTCCACCCCAGCCATCTGTTTTCCATCTTTCCATTTTAGCTTATCTGCTGTCCTTCCCCTCTCCCTGTTCCGTAAAGCTTCTTTCGCCCTCTTATGGTTTCCTTTTTACTGTACTGCCTGTATCTGCACTCAGTTTCACATAAACACATTCGAAAATTAAAAGCTAGGATCCACATATGGAAGAGAATTGCAGTATGTGTCATTTAATATAATTTCCAGAACCACCCATTTTCCTGAAAAAAAAAAATCATGATCTCTTTTCTCTTTATGGCTGAATAAATTTCTGTTGTGTAATTGCCACATTTTCCCATATTTTTATTATCCAATCATCTGGTGATGGGCATCAAGGCAGGTTCCATTTCTTTCTGTGGTGGTTTTTAAGTGGGAGTGATTTTTGTTACCAAGAGATAATTGCCAGTGACTAGAGACATTCTCACTGTCATTGTGGGGAAGGTGTATTAGCTGGCATTTCATGTGTGAAAGCATGGGACACAGCTCAGCGTCCTGTGATGCACAGGACAGACACATGCATGAAGGGGTTGGCCGTGCTGAAATGTCCCTGGTGCTGAGGCTAGGAAGATGCTGGGATTGTTGAGTTGCTGGGGCGCGTGTCCCCTGACTGCAGTGCTGGTGAGTGAGTGTGTGTCCTGACTGGGAGGCCAGTGAACTCACTGGGGGATAAAAATTCTCGGTGTGCAGCAGGCAGTGCTTTTGGTAAGTGTTGCAGAGGACCCGGGACCCTGGCATGTCATTAACCAACCAAATGACAATGGACAAGTCGCATGACCTTCTGACCCTCTGGGGCCTAGACTGTGACCAAAGGGAATTGAAGCCTCTGGCAGGAGGGTCAGGGCCCAGTTCCTAGAGCAGTGGCTGGCTGTCCCTGAATCACCAGACACCAGAAGGCAGTTGCCCTGGCTGCTGGAGGCAAGTTTGTATGGCTCTGGAAAGTGCAATAATGTAAGTGTAAGTAATATAATCTTACAGCTTCGTACACGGAACATTGTGTACAGCCCCTATTGGGCAGGAGGCCCCTGGTGGTGCTCCCAGACTGCTGTTCCCTGCAATCTGACTCAAGCCCTGCCTGTGACACCAGGGATCACTCTGTGCTCCATCTTGTCAGATCTAGGTGAGGCACAGGACCCTAGGAGTCAAGGCATATGTTAATTAGGTTTATTTTTATTTTATTTTTTTTGCCAACTTGACACAAACTAGAGTCATTAGGGAAGAGAGAAAGCCTCAATAGAGAAAATGCCCCCATCAAATCAGGCCTATAGGCAAGTCTGGGGTATTTTTATGATTCATGATTGACATGGGAGGGCCCAGCCCACTATGGGCCATGCCATCCTGAGCAAGTGTGCTGGGTTGTATAAAATGCAAACTGAGAGAACCTTGTAGAACGAGCCATTTAAGTGCCATTCCTCTATGGCCTCTGCCTAGGGTCCTGTCCCGAGTTCCCTCACTGATGGGCTGTGACCTTGGCAGTGTAAGTCACATAGACCCTTTCCTCTCTGTGTTGCTTTTGATGCTGCTCTTTACACAGCAATAGAAATCTAGACTAGTACCTGTATGATGGCAAACAGTACCGTGCTTCCCCGCTTGTCTTTGCTTGTCTCAGTTGGGGCTGTGTTTCAGTCCTGTTTCCTCTGAGGTCAGCTGGCCTCAAACCCGCCTTGTTTTTCCTTGGTGGTTTGGGTTTCGAGGGTTAACTACTGAGTCGGGGGGGGGGGGTGTCACCCTCTCCAGCTCCCTATGTTGTCCCTATGTTGGCACCATGCTGACCCCTTCTACTGTGGAGTTAACTAGAGATGTGATGGAAAGTGACATTCCAGATCTGTAAGTCCTATGTGAAGCCCCCACCCCCACCTCTTCCTAAAATGCCACCATTATCACAGACTGCATTCCATAGGCACTGAAGACCTCTCATGGAGGTGTTTGTTTCTAGCCCGGAGTGCCAGGAAGCCTTAGCTGCTGGTCACATTCCAGCAGCCTTGGGGAGCCCTAGAATACATTTCCCCAGGCTCCTCATGTCTCTCAGGCTGGTCCTATGGCTGCTTTCTGATAAGCACTTATTAAGGTTTGTTGGGTTCAGAAAGCCACCCCACCTCCCCCCGACCCCCGGGAACTTCTGGGAGAATAGCATTGGATTTAGGAATTTCTCTGGGTAATGTACTGAAGAGAGAATACCCAGCCCGAGACAGGCCCAGAACTTAAATAAGACTTTATTTGGAAAAGGGATCTTGGCAGATATCTTTAAGCTGAAGATCTAGAGGGGACGATCATCCCAGGGTAGGGTGGACCCTAAATCCAGTTCTCTTTGTTTTCATTTGTTTTACAAGATAGGCTTTCTCTGTAGTTTTGGAGCCTGTCCTGGAACTCACTCTGTAGACCAGGCTAGACTCAAGCTCACAGAGATCTGCCTTCCTCTCTGGGATTAAAGCCTGCGCCACCACGGCCTGGCCCAGTAGCCTCTTAAAGGAAGAGATGGGTAGGGACAGAGCTCAGTAGTGGAGCACCTGCCCTGCATGCCTGAGGTCCTGTATCTGTCCCTGCCCTGGGAAGCAGGGGGAAGGGTCAGGGACAGAGTCAGAAATAGAAGAGAGAAGCTGTGTGAAGATGGGCTGAGATTAGGAATTCCGGGGACTGTTGACTCCCACCAGAGATGACGAAGCTTGGGTGGGCTCTCGCTCAGAATCTGTGAAAGAAGTCTGCCCATAGCGTGAGCTCAGACTTGTCAGCCTCCACAGCTGCTAGCAGGACTTTCTGTTCTAACCTGCCAAGTCTCTGGGAATTTGCTACAGTGGCATAAGAAACTGATACCCCTAGGGACAGAGGAGCCCTTTCCTGAGATACCGTTTCTGTGTAAAGCCTGGTGTGTATCTTCTTTGTTTTCTTTTTTTTCAAACATTGATTTGTTTGTTTAGTGCCTGTGTGTGTGTGTGTGTGTGTGTGTGTGTGTGTGTGTGTAGGTGCCACAGTACACATCTGGAAGTCAGACACAACTGGCAGGGATTGGTTCTCTACTGTGTGGGTTCCAGGCATCAGACTTGGGTTATCAGGATTGGCTGAGCCATCTCACTGGCTTGCTCTTTCTAGATGAGACCATACTTTATAACACTAGATCAGGTTGTCCTCAAACTCAGAGATTTGCCTGTATCTGCCTGCTTCCTAAGTGCTGGATTAAAAGTGTTGAATTCCAAACCCAGTTTGTATCCTTTTCAAAACCTGATATTATTTATTTTATGTGTGTCTGTATGTGTATAGGTGCCCCAGATGCTGCTCCTGAGGAGGCCAGGAGAAGGTGTCAGATTCCCTGGAACTAGGATTATGGATGCTTGTGAGTCACCATGTTGGTGCTGGGAACTGAACCCAGGTCTCCTGGAAGAGCAGCCAGGGCTCTTTACTGCAGAGCTGCCTCTCCAGCCTTTTGCCTTATTGTTGTCTTTTGCACACTTTATTGAAACCAATCTTGTTTTCCATTCTGAGCTTGTTTCTAGAAATTCTATGGCTCTCATTGCTGTCATAAAAAGGACTCTTGACCAGACGGTGGTGGTGCAGGCTTTAATCCCAGTGCTCAGGTGGCAGAGGCAGGCAGATCTCTTGAGTTCAGCCTGGTCTACATAGCCAGCTCCAGTACAGCCAGAGCTACATAAAGAGACTCTGTCCCAATAAATAAATAAATAATAAAAAAGAAACTAAAATTAAAAAGGCTCTTTTTTTTTTTTTTAGTTTTTTGCTTTTTTAAATCACTTTTTCCAGCTGCTCTGTTGGGGTTAGGAACCACTGCCATTTCGACTGGTGATTTTATACTTAGTCTTCCCATCAGTTTCTTATTAATTATGATAATTTCCCAATTGATTTATTCATGGCAGCCACCAAATCAACTCTAAATGATAAAAGTTTTATTCCTTTCCTTTGATTATTCTCTTTTGTTTTCTTTTCTTAATTTGTGGTCAAGTATTTTATTTTTTACCTCTTAGATCACATATGGCTCATACTCATTTGCTTACAAGCAGGGGTTGGATCCCCTGACAAAAAGTCCAAGAGTCCAGACTTGCTCCCCCTGCCCCTACACCCACTTCCTCTGAGACAGGGTCTCACTATGTAGCTCAGGTTGGCCTAGAACTCCAGACCCTTCTTCCATAGCCTTTCTAGTGCTGGGATCATAGGCGTGTGCTGTGAACTCAGCCTTGTAGCAGCCCCTAAATCATGACATGGAGACCTTGTTAATTATGAATGCTCGGCCTTAGCTTAGGCTTGTTCTAACTAGCTTTTTTTTTTTTTTAACTTAACCCATTTCTATTAATCTATGTGCTGTCCCAGGGCTTACTTTCTTCACTTCTTCTACATGCTGTTCATCCTGCTTCCCTGATTCCTCTGTGTCTGACTGGCCCTTCTCCTCTCTGGCTGCCAGTTCCACCTATCCCTCCTTTGCTTAGCTAATGGCTATTCACGGTTTTTTTTTTTTTTCCCAAGACAGGGTTTCTAACAGCCCGGACTGTCCTGGGACTTGCTCTGTAGACCAGGCTGGCCTAGAACCCACAGAGTTCTGCCTGCCTCTGCCTCCAACTGCTGGGATTAAAGGTGTTCACCACCACCACCCAGCGGCCATTCAGCTCTTCAGTAGAACAATCAGGTACCTTAGGCAGATAAGGTAATATAGCAACACATCTACACAAAGCTAAACAAATGCAGCATAAACAAGTGCAACACATCTTTGCATAGTTAAAAAATATTATGCAACACAAACAAATGCAACACATCTTTATGTAGTTAAACAAATATTCTATTCCACAGTACTGTCCAAGAGCTAAGTCCACCCAGAGACTCTGCTGACAATAGTTGTCGTGAATGAGTAAGATCATTTCTGATACCTTGTGAAAAATTAAGTTATTTCCTCAGTCAATATTTCTTTAGTTTACCAGGATTTTTCCTGAATCTCATGTTCATTGTGGTTGTATTGAACTTGCATCCAATGCAGTAGACCAGAAAAAAGTAGATGTAACTTTTGGAAAGAGAAATGGACAATACTCTTTTGAGACAGGGTTTCTCATTGTAGTCTTGGCTGTCCTGGAACTTACAAACTAGTCTTAGACTAGATCCACCTGCTATTGCCTCTCTAGTGCTGGGATTAAAGGCATGCGCCACTCCATCCCACTAGAATGGACAGTACTCTTATTCACAGATGATGTCATGTGTTACCATTGGTTGGTGCTGGGCTGGGTGTTTCCATGGTCTTAATATCTTATTCCAGAATAAAATAAGGGTGCTTACAGAGTGCAGAGCTTTGACTTCTAGGAAGCCCCAGTGAGTGAAGTCCCGAGAGAATGTGTGCTGTTGATGTGAGCATGAAAGACCCCATAGCCTTAGGCCCATGGGAAGATGGCAAAGCCTTACTTCTATCCCAGAGGTTGAGGCTCAGAGGATGGCAAAGCCTTGCTCTGGTTCTTGTGTGGATGTCCAATATGTGTGTGGAATGTGTCCTCCATCTCTTTATTCCCCGCCCTAGATGTCTCCATGATCCAGCTGCGTATGTAACTCCTGCCTCCCCATCCATCCATCTGCTTTTCCTCGCTGCTCAGCTCTTTATAGTGAACACCCTGAGCTTCTTGGTCGCTGCCAGTTTTCATCAGAGCCCAGTTCAACCGATGCCATTTTCTCTGTGTATGTTGTCTGTTTTCATTTCCATGCCTACTCAGGTCAGCTCCCTGGAGCCATGCAAGGACTCGGCAGAGAATCCTTTACAAGGAAGGGAAAGCAAGTCAGAAATCCAATTTCAAGATTAGCAGCACCCTGCACGATTACTGGGTTATTATTGCCTGGGGCTTCTTTCTATGGAAAGTTTGCTTAATAGGAATATAGTTTGGGTGGTTATCTTTTTGATTGACAGACTAGGTCTCCCATGTCCCTTCCCATGATATATCTGAGTTTAAATATGCACACCTAGTTGTGCACAGCCAAAGGATGGTAAATAAGAGATTCCCTCTAAAAGTTCACTTGGAGAACACGGTTTGCCTGATTGTGTCTCATCCCAAACCAGTATAAGCCAGATCAGCCTCCATCTAGAGGTAAGCTGCGTAAGACAGGATAGAATCCAAGTGGGATGGTCCTTCAGGGGAGAAGAACATACTCCATGGTTCAGAGTGGAGCGTGCTGTGTATGCATAGTGCATGCAGGTGAGGAGCTTGGGTTGCCAAGTGCATTATTGCAAGAGCTGTGTGTGAATAACCGGAAGCAAGCAGAGTCTGCGATTCTCCAGGCTTGACTGCCTCCGCTACATACAAAGATAATCCCAACGAATAAACAAATATCCAATGCAATGGTAATTGTGTGGCACAGGCTCACAGGTTACTTAACTAGTATCTAAAATGAGTTGTGGGGCCTGTAGAGAAGGCTTGATGGGTAGGAGCATGCACTGCTCTTGAAGAGGACACATTGGTTTGTCAGCTTCCAGGTCGGGTGGCTCACAACTCCTTGTAACTCTAGCTCCAGGGGGATCCAACCCTCTGGCCTCTGAGGGCACATTACCCTTGTGCATAGACATAGACATATATACATAATTAAAAGTAATAAGAATAAATCTTAAAAGCAAAGTAAGTCTTTTTTCTCTAAATGGAAAATGAAATAATTTATAGTCACACACAAGATCAAATGTCTAAGAGTAAATCTAGTCAAAGATTTTTCAAAAGATAATAATAAACATTACCAAGAGAGTCAAGACAGCCTGAGTTAAGTGGGGGTTTTGCCACAATCCTGCATTAGAAGATGCAGTCATGGAAAGATGTTATCTCTCCCCAGATCAGTATATGCATCCAGTGCAGTGCTAATCAAAACCCACAGCTTTTAAAGAGGGAATTGAACAAATTGACAAAGTGATTCTCAAATCCATCTATGTTAATAGAATTGGCTGGCATCAGGCAGGGCAACTATGGACAATGAGATAGGAATGTGAATGCATGTTTGGTTGGATGTCACTTATGCAAACATTGGAGGTGCTGGAGAGTTAAGAGCACTCACTATTCTTTCAAAAGACCTGAGTTCTGTTCCCAGCACTCCACATGGAGCTCCACAGCCATCTGTGACTCCAGTTTCAGGGGATCCAACACCCTCTTCTGGCCTCTGTAGGTGCTGCATGCATGTGCTATGCAGATAAAACACCATACACACAAAATAAAAATTAAAGAAAACAAAACTGTCAGGCAGTGGTGGCACACACCTTTAATCCCAGCACTCCGGAGGCAGAAACAGGTGGAGATCTGTGATTCGAGGCCAGCCTGGTCTACCGAGCTAGTTCTGGGACAGCCAGGGCTACACAGAGAAACTCTGTCTTAAAAGCAAACAAACACCCCCTCCTCTGTCCAGAGAACCGGCCTTGGCCCGTGACCATACTGATGAATATTTTGCTTATCACCATAGATCCTTCATCTGGCGTTGGATGGCGATACAGATGGAGGCCCGCGTTGGAGCACCGAACTGAGCCCCCCAAGATCCAAATGAGGAGCAGAAGGAGGAAGAAAATGACGAAGGACTGCGAGGGATACTATCACCCACTGATACAAGGGGTCGGCTCTAATGAGAGTTTACCAAGGCCAGATGGACCGTGACTGAACGAGCATGTGATCCAACCAGATTCTCTGAATGTGGCCGGATTTTCTGAATGTGGCTGGCCTGCAGTCTTTCTGAGAAGCCATTGACAATGACACTGGGACTGGTTTCTTCTGCATATACTGGATTTTTGGGATCCAGTCTGTTTGGATGCTCACCTTCCTGGACCTGGAGGGAGGGGGGAGGAACTTGGACTTCCCACAGGGCAGGAGACCCTGACTGCCCTTGGGGACAAAGAGGGAGGAGGAGAGGGAGGGGGGGGAGTGGGAGGGCGTTGGGAGGAGGGGCGTAAATGGAAACTTTTTATAATTTAATAAAATTACTTTAAAAAAAAAGCAAACAAACAAACAAAAGGAAAGAAAAGAAAAGTATTCTGATCATGAGATGGGCCAAGGATGGTTAGAGAGGAGTGGGATGGAAAAAGGCCTAGAGGCAGGCTCAGCATAGTTAATGTAACAAAGTAACAAAGTAATGTAAGAAGTAACAAAGGGAAACTCACTCTTCCGACTGGGTCAACCCTCATGCAAGTGGGTTCTGAGTCTGCTTCCTTTTTTTCCCAACTAGCTTCACTATGAATATTCTTTTTTGGTGTTTTCCTTCATTTCAGTTTACTTACCTTCTTGTCACTGAGTCTAATCTATTCCTAAGTTTTCTCCTGTTGAAAATTTTGTTCTCAATTTTGCTTGTGTTATTCAGTTCGGAGATTTCCTTTTGGTGTGTTTCTGATCTGTGTTCTTTTTCTGAGATTCACAGTCCCGCCTTTTCCTCTCTTGAACTTGTAGACATGAGCATTCTTAGGGCCGTGCTCTGACTCTTCTGTGGTCCGTTCTAGTTGTCCCAATGTGCCTGTTGGTTATCATTTGGATCGTTTTGTCTGGTTGTGTACCTTGTAAATTATGTTAACCTTATTTTTATTCTTTGTGTGAGCTCCTGTGAGTTCATGCCTGTGAAGGCCACACGTTGATGTTGGGTCTTCTGAAATGGTTCTTCACCCTGTTTTTTAGATAGGGTCTCTCACTGAGCCTGAAGCTCACAGACTTAGCAGGACTTGCTGGCTAGGAAGCTCCAGGGATCCTCTGTCTTCTCATCCCTACTGCTGGAATTATGGGATTATGGATGTGCATTGCCACACCAGGCTTTTTAAAAGTGGGTTTAGGGATTTGAACTCAGATCCTCATGATTTCATGACGATCATTTGCTGACTGAGCCATCTCCCCAGCTCCCCTGGTTATTTTCTATGTATTACTGTGTTTTTATATATTGTGGCGATTGCATAGGGCCCAGGATGCTGTTGTACCAGGTATTGTAGTGAGTCGGGGTCATTGACATCAGTAGGAACTGACTGCTTGCCACAGTTACATCTTTTTTCAAATATTTTCTTTATTTGCATTTTATGTGCCTTGGTGTTGTTAGTGTGTGTATGTCTGTAGGAGGGCATCAGATCCCCTGAAACAGGAGTTACAGGCAGGTGTGAGCTGCCCTGTGGGTGCTAGGAATTGAACCCAGGTTCTCTAGAAGAGCCTCCAGCACTCTTAACTGTGGAGCCATCTTTCCAGCCTTCCTTTTTGTCATCTTGAGGCAGACCTAGATACATCTGGCAAGAGGGAATCTTGGTTGAGGAACTAACACCAGATTGGTCTGTGGGGTGTTTTTTGGTTTTGTTTGTTTGATTTTTGATTGCTGATTGATATGGGAGGGCCCAGGCCTTGGCAGGCAGTACTGTCGCTGGGCAAGTGTCCCGGCATACATAAGAAAGGTAGCTGGCTGGGTACAGTGATGTACACCTTTAATTCCAGCACTTGGAAGGCAGAGGCAGGCAGATCTCTGTGAGTTAAGACCAGCCTGGTCTAGTGAGTTCCAGGACAATCAGCATCGTGAGACCCTGTCAAGAAATAGGTAGGGAGAGAGAGAGAGAGAGAGAGAGAGAGAGAGAGAGAGAGAGAGAGAGAGAGTGCTGAGCTGGAGCCTGGGAGCATGAGAGTAGGAAGTGTTCCTCTGAGATCTCTCCTTGCGTTCCTGACTTGGTTTCCCTTGATGGTGCACTGTCTGCTCCTCTAAGCCAATGAAATTCTATCTTCCTTGAGTTGCTTTTGGTCAGTGTTTCTCATTGCAACTGAAAGCAAATGAGCACTCTGCTATTCCTAGCAACAACCACCAAATATAAGTTCCAGCCTGGACTGGAGAGATGGCTCAGCAGTTAAGAGGACTGACTGCTCTTCCAGAGGCCTCAGGTTCCATTTTCAGCAACCACATGGCAGCTCACAACACCCTCACACAGACATACATGTAGACAAAACACCAATGCACATAAAATTAAATAAATAAATAGTTCTAGCCTGGACTCATGTCAGGATGCTTTTTAGTGCATGGTGCTAAGTGTGTATTATGTAGGTGACTGCCATCATGAAAGTCCCCCTACCTCCTCGCTTTCCTCACAAACCATACTGGAGGTCAGTGGCAGATGACCATGGCTTCCACAGAAATGTGGTCTGATTTCTAGAAACTTCTAACCTGCTTTTGAATAGAGGCTTCCTATAGGCATGTTCTGAGGACAGGAATGCAGTGGACTTGTTGAATTGCTCGTGTGGTCAGCCCAAGCCAGTGGGAAGGTCAGGGCCCTGGGTGCTTTCTCCAGCTCCTTGAGGCTTATCTGCTGCTGCAGTTGTGCAGAATTACTGGGAGTTTCAGAACCCCAGCATGGCGCAGGCTCAGTCAGGAAACTGAGCTAGTCACTGGGATGTGACCCCCTCACTCATTTTTAACAGGCACGAGTTGAAAGTGCTGAGATCCAAAGAGTCAAAGTTACCACAGTGGTCTTGCCAGGTCTCAGAGCAAGAGCTGTGTCGCTGCTAAAAGATGCCTGGGCACTCACCATGGGGCTTATGATGTACTTCCTGTTTACTTAGATAATATTATATTTTCTGAGGTCTTTGATGAAGTTGAAGAATAGATAGTTATTATTATAGTTTTTCTTAGTTATGATAAAAGATAAAGTAGATATAAATATTGTAACTGTAATTCTGTTTTGTTATATGTAATTTTATTATGTTAAAGTTAAAAGCTTTTCTTTTAAACAGATAAGGGGAGGTGATGTGGGATTTGCCTCTGTATGCTGTGAATACCATTGATTAATAAAGAAACTGTCTTAGACCTACACAGGGCAGAATATAGGTAGGTGGGGAAAACTAATTTGAATTCTGGGAGAAAGAAGGCAGAGACAAGAAAAGCCATGTAGCCCTGCTGGAGACAGATGCCAGAACTTTACCCAGTAAGCCACAGCCTTATGACAATATACAGATTAATTTAAAATATAAGAGGTAGCCAGAAATATGCTTAAGCTATTGGTGAAACAGTATTGCAAAAAATATGGTTTCTGTGTAATTATTTCAGGTCTGAGCAGCCGGGAACAAACAAGTGACCTCTTACAAGGGTCCTGAAGAGGTCAGAAGGACTGTCCACCCTTGCTTCCCCACTCAGTGGACGTCATTGTCATCCTTGTCCCCTCTCCATCACTCCCATCTCTGCCTGTGGAGTCACATGGCCTCGACCCTGAATCAGCATCCCGTATCCCTGTGCTTTTACCTTAGAGAAACACTTGTGATTGGATCTGAAGGCCATAGACAAGGCAGGATGGTCCCAGTGGGCAAAGTCCTTCACTTAGTCACACCAAGACCATTCACAAGAGAAAGGAAACTTTTAGAGGTCCCAGGCAGAGGGGCCTTGAGTTTCTTTGGGCTGAGCTGGCCTGTGGCCATCTCTCCAGGATGATTGCCTGTCTGAACCAGCCTCCTTAATAATCTTTATTTTCTTCCTCCTGGACATATCATGGGTCTCCTTGTACACACCAAGAAGGTTTAGATACCTGTAACTTCTTACTGTCCCGAAAAAGGCTGCACAGATGATGAAATATTACATGCCACAAGGCAACATCTAAAGCAGATATTCACCGCATACTAAGGACTCTTAATTAAACAATTTATAAACAAACAGAAACAATTACAATTTTAGAATATAAGATCCTACTCAACAACAAAGAGAACTGTGTATAAAAATTGCAGCGTGCTTAACCCTACACAGGCCATCTACACCACTCTCCATTCCTTAGGTTCAGGAATCATTGCAGAAGGAAGAGTGGAAAGAATGTAAGAGCCAGAGGCAGTGGATGACTACAAGCAAGCAGCATCCTCGGCTCCCACCAGAGCTATTGCACATATGAGCTCATAGTAGTTGTGATAGCATGCATAAGACTTGTGCAACCTCAAGTCAGACCAGGTCCCAGCTGGAGAGGAGAGGTGAGCATGAAACCCTGCCCCCTAGTTGAAGAGCTATTGGCAACTGACAGCTGCTGGGATAGGGAGAGTCAGATTTTAAGGGTGTGGCTCCTGGTAGGTTGACCACACCCCAGCAGGAGGTCACAAACCCAAGAGTATAGGGGTCACATAAACTGAAATCAATGGGTTTTATTTAAAATAAAAGCACAATGGTGGGCGGATAGGGAAATAGGGGTATATATGATCAAAATACATTGTATAAAATCCTCAAAGAATTAATAAAAATATTTTTGAGACAGTGTCTCACTGTTTAGTCCTGGCTGGCCTAGAAGGCACTATGTAGACCAGGCTCATCAACTCACAGAGACCTGCCTGCTTCTGCCTCCAAGGGCTGGCATTCAAAGTATACACCATCACACCCAGCAAATAAATTTAAATATATGTATATTTGTAACATCAAATTCTGTGACATGGAAAATCATAGGAGTTGAACCAAAAATTGAATCTTTTCTGATAGTCCATTCTCTCCCTGGGAGATAGAGATCTGAGA
Source organism: Myodes glareolus (assembly GCF_982192425.1). Lineage (NCBI taxonomy): Eukaryota > Metazoa > Chordata > Mammalia > Rodentia > Cricetidae > Myodes > Myodes glareolus. The sequence goes on along the minus strand of NC_142026.1, from coordinate 2,714,371 downwards.
TGGGAAAAAGTGCTGGTCTGTAAGGTGATGACATCCGTTGCTGCTGACCACACCACACCATGGGAAGCTGTTTATCCTGTACTGTTGATAATTCATGTTCTGCTTTTGTGTCACCTTGACAGTGCTACTGACATTGATACCCATGAATTAGTCCATTAGACATGAGGGAAATAGTTCCCAGCTCGTGCTTTACAGATATATCCCATATGCCTCCGCAGCAGGTGGAGAAGTCCCCAGTGCCAGCAATCCTGAAGACAGCTGCATCAGTGTGTGGAGAGTCTGAGGCTCCTGCATGGCAGGCAGCACAGGAGGGGACCAGGTTCCCTTGTGTCGAGCTCTGCAATGCCCACAGCTCACTGTGTGCTTCCTGGAGAAGTGAGAGTGCAGACACAACAGAGATCTCCTCCTAGGGAGACCCGCCTCAGTGCTGGAGGAAGCTCTCCCTCCTAAGGGAGACCCACTTTGGTGCTGGAGGAAGTGCTTCCTCCTAGGGGAGACCCACCTTGGTGCTGGAGGAAGTGCCTCAGAACTTGGTCTTTAACATCCTCTATTCCTCCCTCCCTTCCTTTATTCCTCCCTCCCTTCCTTACTCCCTCCATCCACCCATCATTCTCCCCTTTCTTTTTGTATATATGTGTGTGCATATGTCTGTGTATCACGCGCGTGGTGTTCATGCACAAGTGTGGGTGTGAGGGCCAAGGCTGATGTCTTCCTGAACTACTCTCTGCCTCATTAAAATATTTTTAAGATTTATTATTTTATCTTATGTGTATGAGTGCACGAGTTGCCTGGGTGTAAATGTGTATAGGCCAGAAGAGGGTGTCAAATCCCTTGGAACTGGAGTTATGCATGACTGTGAGATAACACATGGGTGCTGGGAATTAATCTTGGGTCCTCTGCAAGAGTAGTAAGTGCTTTAAACCGCTGAGCCACCTCTCCAGTTCCTCCACTCCGTTTTTGAGACAGGGTGTCTCACCGAATCTGCAGATGACCAATTCGGGTAGAATGAGTGGCAGACATGTGCTAGGAATCCTCCTGGCTCTGCCTTCCCAACCCCGGGATTACGGGCACGCAATGTCACGCCCAGATTTTTACGTACATGTTGTGAATCTAAATTTAGTTCCTCATCCTTTTGTGACAAAACCTCTCACAGAGCTGCCTCCATCGCTCTCTTCCTCTGTTCCTCTCTGTCCGGGTCTCTCTGGCCTCTTGGATGTCTGACTGCTGGGTTTTCATGTGTTCTCTGCAGACAGGAAGACTCAGGCCACCTGAAGTCTTTGGTTCCTCTTCTATGAGACACAATCTGTTGATTTTCTGCAGCTTTCTCAGTTTCTAGAAAGCTGTGCCTGTGTCTCCCTCCGTTTGCTCACTCGCAGCCATCCAAGGACATCGTCGGGATGCCGCTGCCCCGACTGCTGTTTCTGCTCTGGGTCTGCGAGTGGGCACCTGGAAATCACTTTCCTCTCCCTACGGTGTCCATGTTTACCTACGAGACATATAAGCTGGAACTGAAGTCCAGCGTAGTGAAAGTGCAGGAGGGTCTGTGTGTCCTCGTGCCCTGCACATTCTTTGAACTTTCCGGGAACCGAAGCTCAGACAAGGTCTTTGGCTACTGGTTCAGAGCAGGGGCGAATACAGACCATGATTCGCTTGTGGCTACAAACAACCTAAATCAACCGGTGAAGAATCAGGGCCAGTTCCATCTCTCCGGGGACCCAAGGAACAACGATTGCTCGCTGGACATCAGAGATGTGCAGAGGACTGACAGCGGTTCTTACTTTTTCAGGATTGAAAAAGACTCCTTCGAGTGGAATTACTACAAGAATCAGCTCTCTGTGCAGGTGACAGGTAAAGTACTGGCTCCACGCTGGCCAGAGGGGAAGCTCGTGGGTGTCACAGAGCAGCTCGAGGATCCCGGCCTGAGAGTCACCGGGAATGGAGGAGAGTAACAGAGGAGTTGGGTGGGAGCCTGTGTCTCTCAATGGCTATCCTCCCCTCATCTGATCCTGCATGTCTTTCTCTCCTCACCAGCCTGTGTCTCTCAATGGCTATCCTCCCCATCTGATCCTGCATGTCTTTCTCTCCTCACCAGCCCTCACTCACACCCCCAACATTGATATTCCACAAATGCTGGAGCTTGGAGTTCCTAGCAATGTGACATGCTCTGTGCCCTGGGCCTGTGAGCAGGGGAAGCCTCCTATCTTCTCCTGGATGACAACTGTCTTCGCATCCCTGGGCCCCAGGACTACCCTCTCCTCAGTGCTGACCCTCACACCCAGGTTCCAGGACCATGGCACCAACCTCATCTGCCAAGTGGCCTTCCCTGGAGTCGGTGTGACTGTTCAAAAGACTGTCCAGATCAATGTCTCCTGTGAGTTCAACCCAGGGCTGGGATTCATGGTGACTGTGTCATAGGCTGGGGACTGAGACAGACACAGTTCATATACAGCTCAGATTCTGTGCTTTCTGAACAGTTGTGGGGAATAGGGCTGAAACCTGAGACTTTGTTTTTTTTTCCCAAGATACTACACAGAACACCACAACCCACGCCCCTGGAGGAGCTGGTCCAGGTAGGGGGAGTCATCTTGGGTTGCAGGAACAGAATCTCTTTAGCTCAGAGCAGGGTCCATCCTTCCTTATCCTGGCTGCTCTTGTAGACTACCAAGTTTCAGTTCTCAGCACCCACATGGCAGCCTGAAGCTATGTGTAACTCTAGTTCCAGAGGGGCTGAAAGCCTCTTTTGGCTTCAGAGGGCATCAGGCACTCATGTATACACATACACACATGCAGGCAAATAAAAATATAAAAATTTTGAAAAGTTCTTTTTGTGTGCCCATTACTACCATATACAAACATGCTCTTCAGTTCTGTAAGTCCTTGATATTTTCAATTGCAATTGTTGGTTTTGACTTTTGATGCAGAATCTTGCTATGTAACCTAAGCTGACTTTGAACCTATGGTGCTATTTCTTCGTCCTTCTGAGTAGTGTGATTATAGACATCCACCATGCCTCTGTGATGGAAGCTTTAATTATGAAAGAAGAGAGTGATTTTTTCTGATATATTGTTGGTAACAGGATGAGTCTCAGATTTGGGATGCAGGAAGATTTGGAGGATCAGATCTAAGTTATATGGAGAGAGTGGAGTCTGGGATTAGCAGGTAAATTCAGGTCCATCTACATTTCTTCAGGGATATCAGGGCCCCTGACAGAGGTGGTTCTCGTGGCCATCGGGGAGGCGACTATCAAATTCCTGCTTCTTGGGTTCTGCTTCTTCTTCCACAGGTGAGTGCTGCTCCTGGGGCAAAGTGGAAGTGTGATGAGGGCAGAGACACAGGACAGAATCTTAGATCACTAGTGCTGGGAGACAAGATGCAGGTCTTAAGGGATGGAATCTAGGCAGGGAGCTCCTGGGTATTGACCTCACCAAGTTGGAGCTGTCAAATGTGGCAGATGAGGGAGTGTATTAGTCAGAGTTCTCAAGAGAAATAGAATTGATGGATTGTAAGAACACCTACACACACACACACACACACACACACACACACACACACAACAAAGATATATATCTCTATCTATCTATCTATATATATATATAGAGAGAGAGACTGGATTTATTAGAGTGGATTACAGGTTATGGTCTCTGGTCTGACTCTTTCAACAATGCCTGTCTTCTGACAGAAAGTCCAGGAGTTCAACATTTGTTCAGTCCACGAGGCTGGATGTCTCAGCTGGTCTTCAGTATACACTGACATCCCAAAGAAGTAGGCTCTGATACCCATGAAGGAATGGACTTGCCAAGCAGAGTGAGAGCAAGCAGGCAAAGGGCAAGAGCTTTCTTCTTCCATGTCCTTTTTAGAGAGTGCCACCAGAAGGTGTGGCCGAGATTGGAGTTAGATCTCCCCATCTCAAAAGATCTGGATTTAGAGTGGGTCTTTCCACCTTAAATGAGTCAATCAAGAAAAATCCCCAACAGCAGTGCCCAGTCACTTTGCTTAATTCCAACAGCCTTCACAGGAAGAAGGCTGTCTCCCACGGCTGGGTCCTGCCATCTGGGTGTTTAGCTCCCTCCCAGCCACCCTTACAGCCCATGACTGGGGCTCAGGGGAGGTGACTGCTGTACCTGGTCCCCTTCATGCCCACATTGAAGGTTTTGGTCTCCTCACTCAGCATAAAATCCCAGAGGAAGAAAGTAGAGAGGCCAGCAACACAGGTGGACCACGCGGAAACTGCCATGGGTTAGTCTCTCAGGTGAGTGATGTGGAAGCCGCCCAGCACTGGTGTCCCTCGGGACTCTTTCCTGTGATGGACCAGGTATGGCCTGGCTTAGCATGGCCACTGGTGACCCGCTACCCTCCTCCCATGGTGCTCCTGGATCAGCAGCTCCATCTCATTCCAGAACTAGCTGGGAATCTCTGCTGTCACCTCTCTGAACCCCTCACCCCATGTCCCATACTGACTCCGTTATCCACCCAACCTTGATCATCCCTGAACTTTATCTTTCCCTGACTGCTGATTCTTTCTCACCTCCTGCCTCTGTAGCAGGGCCCCAGAACCTAGTATACCTGACTCCATGATGGGACTACCATTCAGGCCATAAAACTCAGCACATCATCAGCACCACCTACCAAAATTAAAACAAAGATCTAATCCATCAAAGCCCATAGTTCTAGGAAAGTTTCTAAAGGTGCTAACATTGCCTTTTAGCCTCTGCAATTCTGCTTCTAGCTAACTGTTTTTGTTAACCAAAGTATGTCAACCAAGAACAGTGTTTTGGGGCTTAAAGGCTCACACTGAGAATGTCTTGATGCTGCACTGGGATTCTGAACACCAAGTGTAGTCTCTGGTCAACTAATATAGATTTTTCTCTTAGTTTAAATCAAGTAGTCTGCTCTGGAAGGTATCCCCACAACATTTCTGGAAGTTCTACCAAGATCCCCAGAGACTAGACTTTGAGATACTGGGGGTCTCAGAGCTGCCCCTCGAAATGAGAGAGTGTGGTGGCCAAAGAGCTCCTAGGGGGTACACAACCTGAGTTCCAGGTCCGCAAGACTCTCTTGGATTAGTTACTGCCTAACACTTCAGAGAAGTTGGACACCTCCACTCCAAAATGAAACCAATGAGAAAGTCACCCTGCCTGTCACCAGCAGAGTTAAGTCTGCCTAAGGGGCCTTCTGTTTGGACACAGGACAGATCAGACATGCCTGCTGATTCAGTGTCCAGGAACCATGTGAGACGTCATTGGATTGTGGTGGTTACCCCTGGTGTTTCTCTCTCTCTCTCTCTCTTTCTCTCTCTCTCTCTCTCTCTCTCTCTCTCTCTCTCTCTCTCTCTCTCTCTCAGATGGGGAGGGTCTATGTGTTTCTGTCAGTTGTTTCCCTGTATTGATCAGTGGCTTTCTTTGGTGTGAGAATCCCCTGGCTTGAGACCTGTGGCCCTCTTGTTGGAGACCCAAATCTGTTTCTCTTTGTCAGGTTACCCAGAGAAATATCCCACCCCACTCCTGGAAAAACAACCTCACCTGTCTGCCCCATTCCAGGACTGAGAGTGCTTGCTTGTTTTGTTGCTTGACTCCTGCTCAGTGTTGGTCCCTATGGGGAGATGGAGGGGGCTGGGCCTCTCATCCAAAACACCTGCCATTTAGTACACAAGGAAAGAGAATATACTTCCCAGGTGACCATTCCCTCTGCTCTGTGCCTGCTCTAAGCAGCCCTAAAGAAGGGGGAAGTTCCCCCTGGATGAGCCCCAAGGAAAAGAGGAAGCTCTGTTCCTTTCTCTTTCATGATTTATGTCTTCTTTTCAATTAGTGATCTGTATAGTTGGAAAACACCATTCTCTGAAAAAAGTAAAAAACCCAACCCTGGGCCAGACTGGGGGATCAATGCCAGACAGTGCATCTGGACAAAACAGATTTTTCCCTTATGACCAACACTGTCCAAGGAAACTTTAAACAATTTCTTGGTTCTTTTTAGAAGAATTAAAGACAAGTGCTAAAAAGATTTCTCTCATCACCTAGTTGGCTCCAGATATTAGAAAAAACTTATAAAAGTTTTAAAATGCTAAAAATATAAATAGGTCCCAATTGCAGGAGGTAGCTCAAAAGGTGTTTAACAACAAACAACTGATTGGGATAAGACCTTTAGTGTAAACCAAAAGCCACTGTCACCTTCTCTGTAATGAGACACAGTTAGACTGACAGACACCCAGCAAAATTGTGGTGTCTTACCCTCCTAGCTGCAAGTTCTGCCTCTAGTCAAAAGATACAGTGGGTTACTTCTCAGATTGAAGACAAAGATTCCTGAGGTTATGGGTAGAAATCAACTCCCAGGACTGACCCAACACCTAAAATTGTTCAGCTAACCAGTTCAGCTACTCCAGATTATAAACAATACCCAATGACCCTGGAAACGAAAAGGGAAATTGCAGTCCATGTTGCCTGGCTTGGAGAGACGGGCATCCTGGTGTCCTTTCTAGTTACCCCGGAATACACCTCTCTTACCTGTGATGAAACCTGAGACCTCTGGTTCTCATGAGTCTGATTCTTCTAGAAAATCAAGTGTACACTGTCTTAGACCTTAGCTTCCCACTGGCAGAGGTGAGTCAACCATGTTTTCTTTTACGTAGACAGACCTAGAGGGGTTTAAAGCAGGCAGTATACTTGGACCAGGTTGTCCCAAGGATTTAAAGACACTAAATGTATTCCTCCTTCCCTTCTGTCAGGGATTTCCTAGGAAAATAGATCCTAAGGGGGGCACTGAGGGGCTGCCGCAAGAGTTACAGACATTGTGCTAGTGAATACCAACTAAGAAAGCCCAGCTCCACACATAAGAGGCTGCCGATCTTGAGTCCCAGTTGAGGGCAGGCAAAGGGAGCCTGTCTCAGAGTAAGATGCTGCTGTCCTTCAGATCCCAGCTCCAAAGATTGAGACAGGCTTGAGAGTCACTAAGCGCAGCTAGGTATTTCTGCTTCTGGATGCCAGAGTCTATGGAAATAGCAAGGGCTCTCTCTACACACCAGCACAAAGAGGGGCACTCATTGAGCCCCAAACCTGAACTGAGACCTACCAAAAAGCATTTGAGACTTATGAAACATTCCTGATATCTGCTATAGCCCTAGCCCTTCCAGATGTCTCAAAAGATTTTCCATCTGTTTGCCCACAAACAAAAGACGTTAGAAAAGAGGTCTTAACCCACACTCTGGGGCCACGAAAGTCTTGCTGTCCAACGAATGGCATGAAGAGCAGAGGGGCCTTCTTGATACTCTGATGACATACCCCAACCCAGTGCTGCTTGAGACTCCTTGATAAAGAAGAAACGGACGGTTCAAATCCAAAGGTTGATGGGGGACAACAGAGGGAAATAGTGTTCTCCCAGAAACAATTGGTGGGACTCTGGAACTGACCTTTCTCAGGCTACTCGCCTGAGATTCACAGAGCAGAGTTGCTCAGACCAGCTAGGTTGTTATAGCTAGCTCAGGATGCCTCAGCCAGATTACAGTCTTGTGCCTAAGTAGATCCACCAACACTGGTATGCTCTGAGAATACTGACTTCACAGTGATCAGGCATGCCAGGGGCAGATAAGAATACTTGCTGGTTTTTGTAGAAACCAGCCATCTTCTCTGGGTTGGTAGATGCATTCCCCACCTGGGCTGAAACTGCTCAGATAGTAAGTAGAAGCTTAAAAGCCCCTCCAAAGACTGGTTGCATGATTTGGCCTACTCCTAGACAACGGGACCTGACAGTGGCCTGGCTTTCAAAGCCAAAACTTCTCTGTTAATAGCTAAAGCTTTAGAAATACACTGAAAACTTCATTGTGCCTATAGAACTCAGAGTCCTGGGAAGGTAGAAAAAAAAATAGGATGTTACAAAGAAAAAAATAAAACTATAATGAAACTCTCTTGAGAGTCCAGAGAAGGGTGGATAGACCCTTTTCCTTGGCTTCAGACCTGCTGTACCCCATTAGGAAGGATTTACCCCATGAGACTATATTAGGAAGACCTCCTCCACTGCTTCCCAGGCCCAGAGACCAGCAGTTGGCAGAACCGTCTAACCATTTTTTTTTCTAAAGTCACAACAGAACCTCCAGTCCTCCAAAGAGTGTATTTGCTGGGTTATCTGAGAGACCCAACTGACCACCAGTACCAGTTTCTCCTTGCTGGAGACTGCTGATACTCCCTGGTTCTAGCAGGTAGCCAAAGGGGCACTGGAACCACTTAGAAATGACCCTACAAGGAGATTCTCTTTATTCTTGTGGCTGTGAAGGTAGCCGGCATTACACAACGGACTCACCACACCCAGGTCAAGCAAGTAGAAGCCATGGATGATGATGCCAACTGGACTGTCTCTGGACTATGGACACATTAAAACTAAGGTTTCATTGGGCCCCAGGCCTTTTCACGGCCTGCCCCTCTACCTCCTCCTGAGTCTTATGCTTTGTTCTATGGGTATGAAGGGTATGAGTATAAAGTTATGGTCTGACCCCCATGGGCCTCAGGTCTGGACCTAGGACTGAGAAAGATACAGGATAAGTCTTGGCTAGTTGACTATAGGCCAGCAACCTATATTCATCTTGACCTTTGCTCGCTGATCCCCACTTTATTGAATTGAATTGGTTGTATTGAAACAAAGCAAAGATGTGGGGGATTATCTTTTGAGATAGAAATACTGAGTTTACAATTCTATGCATGCCCTAAGGCTGGGCCCCTTAGGTGCCAGGAACAAAGGTTTTTCCAATTCAAAAACTGTAGTTAGAAAAACCTGAAAAAATCCTTTTAAAAGATTCTAGTCTTTGGAAAACTTGGGGGATCATTCTATACCATAGGAAGGGACCCTGGGAATAGAGTTATTCATTCCCAGCCAGAAATCAGTCAGGATTGCTAGTTATGCTTAGATACCCAGCTCCCATACTACATAGGAACTAACCAGCCTGTCAGCTTATTGAATGACAACTCACTGTGACTGGGGACCACACAAATTATGGGGACTTACAAGAGACTAAAACTTGTCTACTATTCCTGAATCTTTAACCTAGGCAATTTCCTTTATTCTGACACCTGCTATTCAGCCTTGTGGGTTAACACATCCGGACACCAAGCCCCTGAGACTAATTGGTAGGCACATACCAATGATTTGACTAAATGTGCCCCTTCTAATGCTTTCCAAACTAAGTGACAGGTTGATCAGGATCTAGAGGTTTTAAACAGCTCTGTTTCTGGACTAAAGCTACAGTAATATACAGTTAGATACTGAAACGGTCCTAAAACACTGGAAGGGCTTTGGTTTACTGTTCCTAAGATAAAGGCAACAAATAGCTTTGGAAGAAACCTGTTGTTCCTATGCTAATTTATCAGGAGTAATTAGAAAAAAAATCTCGCTGTGGCTAGAGAGGAAAAAGACTCAAAAAGAGAAGAGACACAGACAAAAACCAAATAATTGACACAAGTCTGTTCTCCTGGTTTGCCCCCCACCCCCACAGCAGCTCTCCACTCTCAGCACTGACTGGGTCTCTACTTCTGATTGGATTAACACAGGGGCCCTGCATCTTAAACTAAAATAGTATGAGTTCACACTTTGACTGATTCATTATGACTGCTGGAGAATGTGACAGGGCCCCAGACCTTACCACAGCTGATTTCTTGAGGAGTACCACTCAGGCCATAAAATTCAGCATTGTCAGTACCACTGACCAAAACAAAAATAAAGATCTAGTCTATCCAAGTCCATGCCTTTTGGCTTCTGTAATTTTGCTTCTGGCTAACTGTTCTTGTTAGCCAGAGTGTGCCAACCCAGACCAGTATGTCTGTGCTTCAAAGCTCACACTAGAGAAAGTTCAGTGTTACACTGGGATCGTAAATACCCATGGTACCTGCTGGCCAGCTAATAAAGATTTTCTATTGGCTTAAACCCATGCCCAAGCAGTCTTCTCTGGTGGATACCCCACAATACCTTCGTGTCTCCCTAGTACCAGCTCCAGGATGTACTTGTGGATGCAGCTGTTACCCTCTCCCTCCATGGTCTGAGTACTTTGTGTTCTTGCCATGGATAGAGACTGAAAACCATGACAGCTTGCACTGGGGGCCTCATGGTGTCTTCACCCTGAGCTCCCCCATCCTTCATGATGATCCTGTCACCCTGCCTACCCTCCTGTACCAGAGACTGTGCCTGTGCTGGGCCCACTTCTCAATACCCTTCCACCTTCCTCAGGCTCGGCCGCATGGTGTGGGAGGTTCTTCTCCCATGTGTTGCTTTTATTGGTTAATGAATAAAGAAACTGCTTTGAATCTATAGCAGGGCAGAACAGAACTAGGCAGTGAAAACTAAACTGAATGCTGGAGAAAAAAGGCAGAGTTGTGAGATGCCATGTAGTTATCAGAGGGAAAAGACGCCAGCTGACAGCTGGAACCTTGCCAGTAGTCTACGAGCCTCATAGTAAAATATGAAATAATAGAAATGGATTAATTTTAGATGTAACAGCTAGCTAGCAATTCACTCAAGCTATTGGCCAAACAGTATTGCAAATAATAAAGTTTCTGAGTGATTATTTCAGGCATAAGCTGCCATGAATGAACAAGAAGCCTCTGCCTATGTCTGTGTGTCACTTTGGGTGATAAGGGCTTGTGATGCACACAGGGCTCTGTGTAGGAGTGATACCAGCCACTAAGTGTGCACTATCTTGGTGAATAATACTGAGCTCCTTCCAGGAACTACCACTTTTGTAAGGGCTAGAGATGCACCACCATTTCTGTCAGGAAGAAATTGTCAAACTCATTATCATAACTGGAATGAAAAAGTAAACACAACTAATTAGGACAAATCAGGGGATGATGGGTGAAGTTCAGAAAAATCATGCAGGAGAGGGCCTGGTGACTGGGGTCAGTCTTCTAATCTGAAGGCATCAGGGGTGATGGCAGGACTAAAGATGTCTGGTGCATTTCCTGGAGGGAAGTGCCCCAGGGGGAAAGACAGTGGCTCAGAGGCAGAAACAGCTTGCTTAGCCCAGCAGGTCGTGTGGGGACCTGCGTTTGGTTCATCATGTCACCCATAGAAAAAGATAGTTGTTCAGAGCAGAGAGTGGCAGGATGCCATACAAGAGGACTTCAGGGTGAGACAAGAATGTAAAGCTCTTGATGAGAACAAAGCTATATGCATTTTTCACCTTAACAGGCTTCTATGGCTGCCCTGATGAGAACCACACAAGGCAGATTGTCTTAGGGTTCCTATTGCTGTGAAGAGACATCACGATCGTGGCAATTCTTATAAAGAAAACAGTGAATTGGGGTGGCTTGCTTACTGTTCAGAGGTTTCATGATGGGGCACGTAGGGGTGTGAAAGCAAACGTGGTCCTGGCTACATCTTGATCAGAAGGCAGCAAGAAGTTGACTGACATCGGGTGATATCCTGAGTATATGAAATCCCAAAGTCTACCCCCACAATGACACACTTCCTCCCACAAGGCCACACCCACTCCAACAAAGCCACACCTCCTAATATGAGATTGCGGGATTATGGGATTATGGGGGCCACACAAGCTACCACACAGATCCTAGGGCTGCAAAGAGAAGGGTATGGCCATAGGTTTTTCACCACTGTGACAAAACACCCGAAGGCTGAAAGGGTTGGTATGAATCAGGGTTTGAGTCCGCACTACTGTTTGGCTCTATTGCTATTGGCCGATGGTGACAGAGTACACTACGGGGCAAATGCATGTTAAAGGAGGTCTGCTCTCCTCATGTTTGCTGGGAGGCAAGGGAGAGCAAGGTTTGGGGAGGGACCACTCCATACTCAGACTTTACTTAAGGAGAAGGAGCTGCTGCATCCTAGAGGAGGTGATGGTGGCCTGAACCAGGCAGGTCCTATGTGTGTTTAATCCATGTGGAAGGTCAGGAGAAGGAATTTTAGATGCTGTGTGTATATGATGGGGCATTCACTTGCTTAGCTGAGCAGTCTTGCATTTTGAACCAATCCCATTTATGTATTTTAGCTTATCCTGTTCTTGGGGTACTGGTAGGTCATATTCAAGTTTTACTAATCTGTGGTCCAAACCTGTTGACCACAGGTTCTCTTGGTTAGAGAACAAGCCATTTGTTCTCTAGTGGTATTTGTAGGAGTTTTTTAAAAAAAGTGATGGGTTCATTTTCAAAATGAAAATGCCTTGATCCAGTTTAAGTCTAGCTACAGGTGAACAAAAAGATTGGTCCCCTGCTATAGTGTGGTAGTCTACCCACCCCGACCCAAACTAAAAGAGTAGAGCAGAGAGTTACTAACAGCCAAGCTTGCCTGCCACCTGCAGATGTGACAAGGTCATGTGCCCAATAAGCTTTCAAATAAACAGGATGGTCGTGAACGACCTGGCTTCACCATGCTGTGTTTTACCTACAGGCACAGTGGGTGCACCTCAATCTACTGCTATTTCAGCCAGCAATTGCTGCTTGGGTTGTAGTCTAGCGGGATTCTGTTCCCACAGGAGCTGCCTCTGCTGCTGCCACTAAAGGTAGCTTTAACTAAATCTCTACCATTCTTTCTATTAATAAAACTCGAGACTAAAAGGCTGGGGTAATACCCTGCTAGCTCAAAGAGGTTGAGTGGCATCTAGTTAACCTTCTGTCATTGCTAGTATCTTCCAAAGGGCCTGTTCTTATGCTCAGAAAAGCAAAAACAAAGACACAAAGATAAACGTGCACCACTCAAAACCCCTTGCTACAATTTCTGGTGAGTCTCTCTCTCTCTCTCTCTCTCTCTCTCTCTCTCTCTCTCTCTCTCTCTCTCTGTCTCTTCCACATGCCATCTGATGTTCTGTGATTACTTTCTGTCAGCTAGTTGCTAACTTAGCCTTCTGACCCAAGGTTAATTTTATTTAATTAAATGCAAAGCAAACTCAGGGTTCATAGTGATCGAATGAATATCCCCCAACAATGTTGCTTCTCCCGTGCTTGCTATTATGAAGTGAGAGCCCAGGTTTCTCACAGCATTGATTAACTCAAGTCCCACATTTTATGCTTTTATCTATTCTGGGCTGTTCCTGTATAGGGCCCAAGACCACTCACAGGGATTGTTCTGACGGGGCCATGGGAACTGGGGTGAGACTTAGTTGGAGAGAGGTCAGCCAGGTTGGAAGAAGGGATGTGGGTTGGGGGAGTATGGGCACCCCTATGAGAAGTGTAGTCAGATAAACAACTAAATGATGTAATTTTGGGGAAAACAGGTAGATCTGGAGATTGGCATGCTGAACAGAGTAAGCTGAACCGGAAAGGCACAAATGCTATGTTTCTCTCATACATGGAATGTAGGTTTCTTTATGTGCACAGACACACACAACATGAAAGTTGATCAGAGACAGAAAAAAAAGTGACAGGGAAGATGGGAGAAGATAATGGGAATGTATATGAGCAAAAATGTGTGGTGTACTAGACTGGAAGATTAGTAAACCTTCCCTTTACAGACTGAGCACACACTGATAAATACAATTTAAAATGGAAAAGGCTACTGCAAAAGTGAAGATCCTGTCTTCCTTCTTCCCTGGGCCGGCCAGGGCTGTTTAGTGGATGCGACCCCATGAGCCTCGGATGGCCCCTGACACAGTCACACACAGCAGGTGTCTAAAACACAGATGGTTCCCTCTTTCAGTGCAGCAGACCAGGAACTGAGATTGGAGTGTCTGTGGTAAAGTCAGTGTCACATGGGTAACTGTCCCTGTAGAGAGAGCTAGAAACTGGTTTTTACCTCTTATCTCTCCAGGTGGTGGAGGCCATTGACATGCTGGCCTCCTGTCCTGACACTCCTGGCTCTGCCTCTGTGGTCATATGAACCCCCTTGCACCTGCAACCCAAGGGACATTAGTGATTGAATGTGAGGAAAAACTGTGATGCAGGATGGTCCCCACTGTGCGAGATCCTTCATGGAAACATAGAACCCCGGGTTTCATCCGAGTACTGCAGAAACTGGGTGGGTGTTGTGTCTCGTGCCTGTCATTTTAGCATTTGAGAGTTGGAAATAGAATGATCAGGAGTTCAGGCTCATCCTCACCTACAAAACTGTTCAAGGTCAGCCTGCATCGCATGCAACCCTACCCTAAAGAAGACTGTAAACAAGTAGAAAGAGACTGCCTTGTTTCCTTTTTAAAGCAGTGGCCTCACAATAAAGGAATAATAATTGCATTTGAAAATAGTTCAGGGAGCTGGGTTGCGGTGGCACACTCCTTTAATCCCAACACTTGGGAGACAAAGACTGGCAAATGTCTGAGTTCAAGGCCAACCTGATCTACAGAGTGAGTTCCAGGACAGCCAGGGCTACAGAGAGAAACCCTGTCTTGAAAAACCAAAATTAGTAGTAGTAGTAGTAGTAGTAGTAGTAGTAATTGCTATTATTTGGGGATATGGACAGACAGCTCTCCAAATCCAAACACATACACAGTTAATACACACATGACAAAATGCTCAAACATAACTAGGCATTCTAAATATAAGTCAGAGTCTCTAACTGGAGGCTAGGAACGCAGCACAGGTGGAAGAGAACTGGTCCAGGATGCACGGAACCACAGCATGGTGGCTGTGATGGTTTGAATGAGAATTGCCCCCATGGGCTTATGTATTTGGATGATTGGTTACCAGGAAGTGGCATTATTTGAAAGAATAGGAGGTAAGATCTTGTTGGAAGAAGTGTGTCACTGGGAGTGGGCTTTGAGGTTTTCTGAAGCCCAAGCCAGGCCCAGTGACTCTCTCTCCCTGCTGCCTGTGGATCCAGATGTAGAACTCTGAGCTCCTTCTCCAGCAGCATATCTTCCTGGATGCCACCATGCTTCCTGATATAATGGCAATGGACTAAAACATTGATACTGTAAGCAAGCCTAAACTTGCTTTCCTTTGTAAGAGTTGTTGTGGTCATGGTGTCTCTTCACAGCAATAGAACACTGGCTAAGAGAGTGGCCCATGCTTGTAATCCCAGTATGTGGAAGATGGATGCAGGAAGATCAGAAACTCAAAGTCATCCATGACTGTAGGGCCCGGTCTACTTTTGCTCCCTGGGGTGCATCTCGAGGACAGTTCTGGTCAGCCAGCTA